>NC_133331.1:12766487-13066487 GCF_042186555.1 Aquarana catesbeiana
GGTATCTACTTATAAACAGGCTACATGTCATGGTTCCCACCTGGGAACAGCATGTAAATATATGATTTAGTTTAAATTCATAACTCCAATCAATTAAATGCAATTAATAAATACAGTACATAATATGATAACTGATGTATCATATAAATAATGTGTAATACATGATTTCCACAGGGGAGGACATAATAAATAATAATCATATTGACATATTTAATGTTAATAGTTAATAAACATGATTGGTACAGGCAAAGACAATTAAGGATGCCAAGCTTGTCTTTAAAATCATGAAATATTTTAATTTCATTGTATGCTCACATTTATCATGATGATTATAATTATTGGACCTGTATCCATATCTAATCAATCTATTAATTGTCTTTGATTATTATTATTTATTATGTCCTCCCCATGTATTATATATTATTTATATGATACATCATATATCATATTATGTACTGTATTTATTGATTGAATTTAATTGATTGGAGTTATGAATTTAAACTAACAATCTTATGTTTACATGCTGTTCCCGGGTGGGAACCATGACATGACCACATAGCCTGCTTATAACTAGATGCCCTTCATTTTATTATGTACAATACACATGCCTCGTTTAAAGTCCCAAAACCCTTTCCTTTCTCTTTCTACATTTTTGTCAAGTCTCTTTTTCATAGTTGAATCCATGAACACTGATCTTACCAGAGGCAAGCAAGGCATGTTGTTCTGGGTTCTTTATGACCTCCTGGATGAGTCGTCATGCTCTTGGAGTAACTTTTGTAGAAGAATAGGGTAACAAGAAATTCTGTGCTGCCAAAAAAAGAATAAGCAGCTAACACGACCAATAGGTTATAGGCATATAACAGTAAAACAAAAATTTATGTGTAGCGCTAAAAGTTCGACATGAAGGTAATGTCCAACAAATGATAAAATGTATCAAGGAAAAGCCTAGAAGGAGGTTCTCCATGTGTATAAGACTCTTAAAGTGGTTGATGTAATTTCAGTGACTTCGTGTGAGGAACATATCAAATATGTGACATCTGGAGTGAACACAGAAGAGACACACCAACACCAACTATAGGGAGGCTTACCAGATGAGGCTTGGGTGGTGGGTGATGATAGATGTTCCAGAGGAGTGATGAGAATGGAAGTCTGAGAGCAGACCAGATGCTAGTGGGTCCCTCGAGATGATGTTGGAAAGCGAATGGCAGTATAGTATAACAGGAAGGAAAAAGGCCACATAGTGTGATTCCGTAAAACAAGTACCAAATTTATTAAAAAAATGCACTCACATGAAATTCTTAAAATCAGCGCTGTTAAAAGTATGGCGGCAGTGGGGTCCTACCCGACGCGTTTCGTCCTCTTAGAGTAACTTTTGTAGGCCGGCCACTCCTGGGAAGGTTCATCACCACTGTTCCAAGTTGTCTCCATTTGTGGATAATGGCTCTCCCCGTGGTTCATTGGAGTTTCAAAGCCTTAGAAATGGCTTTGAAACCCCTTCCTAGACGGATACATGTACATTACTTTTGTTTCTAATCTGTTCTTGATTTTTTTTTTAGATTGTGGCATGATGTGTGTCTTTTTGTGATCTGTTAGCGTGCTTCACTTTGTCAGACAGCTTCTATTTCTGTGATTTCTTGATTCAACAGGTCTGGCAGTAATCGGGCCTGGGTGTGGCAAGTGAGATTTAAATCGGCTTTCCAAAAAATTGAGGTCAATCACAGTTCATTCACGATTCGGCATGGGAGGGGGCAATTACTTTTTCACATAGGGCCGGGCAGGTTTGAACAGCTTTTTTCCCCTTAATAAATTAATTAATAATTTAAAAACTGCATTTTGCATTTACTCGGGTTATCTTTGTGTAATATTAAAATTTGTTTGATGATCTGAATAATTTAAGTTTAAGAAATAGGCAAAAAAAAAAAAAGCAGGAAGGGGGAAAATACTTTTTCACAGCACTGTATGTTTTTTTGGGGGGGGGAATGACTGCTCCTTTAAAGTGATTGTAAGGCTTTGTTTTTTTTTTTTTTTTTTAAATAACAAACATGTCACACTTACCTCCACTGTGCAGTTCATTTTGCACAGAGTGGCCCCCGATCCTCGACTTCTGGGGTCCCCCGGCGGCGCTGGTAGCTCCTCCCCGCATCGTATAATCCCCTAGGAGAGGTGCTCTCGGGGCGCGCGCTCCCGAGTCCAGCATTTGCATCCATAGATGCAGAATGCCGGACTTAGCCCCGCCCCCAGGCGCTGGCGTCATTGGATTTGATTGACAGCAGCGGGAGCCAATGACTGCGCTACTATCAATCTATCCAATCAATCAGCCGAGAACCCCGGGCAGAGGGGAAGAGCGCGTCTCGGGCGTGGGAATTACAGGACTCAGGTGAGTAAAACTGGGGGGGGGGGGGGGGCAGTCAGTGACATACATTTTTTTATCCTTTAATAGATAGGATGCATTAGGGTGAAAAAACCCTTTTAACCGCTTCCCGCCTGCCGGCCATCAATGACGGCTGGGCAGCGCGGCTCTCATTCTGGGTGAACATCATACGACGACCGCTCTCGCGCCCGTGGGGGCGCGCATCGCAGCGATCGGTGGTGCGGTATGTCAGTCTGACACACCGCTACACCGATCTTGGTAAAGAGCCTCTGGGGGGGGGGCTGTGCTGATTGTTTATCATCGCAGCCGCCCCCCTCAGATGCTCACCCAGGACCACCAGGTATGCCACCCTAGACCACCAGGGAAATGCCAATCAGTGCCCATCCCCAATGCATGCCATCTATCAGTGCCGCATATCGGTTCCCATCAGTGCCACGTATCCGTGCCCATTAGTGCCGCCTATCAGTGCCACCCATGAGTGCCCATCAGTGCTGCCTATCAATGCCTATCAGTGCCACCTCATCGGTGCCGCCTTATCAGTGCCCATCAGTGAAGGAGAAAACTTGCTTATTTACAAAATTTTATAACAAACAAAAGAAAAACTAATTTTTTTTTTTTTTTTTCAAAATTTTAAGTCTTTTTTTATTTGTTTAGCAAAAAATTAAAAAATGCAGAGGTGATCAAATACCGCCAAAAGAAATCTCTATTTGTGGGAACAAAATAATAAAAATTCTGTTTGGGTACAGCGTAGCATGACCGCGCAATTGTCCTTTAAACAGCGACAGCGCTGAAAGCTGAAAATTGGCCTGGGCAGGAAGGGGGGTGTAAGTGCCCGGTATTGAGGTGGTTAAGGGCACAACCAATCGGGTATCCCCCGACCTGCTGATAAATCAGCATCACTTTGTTTCAATTTTTGCAGCAAAAAATGTCTATATTACAGTTCATATTGTAATACAGAAAACAGAGCACTAGGTGGCAGTGTGGTCCCTCCGCTTTTTCAGGAACGAGAACAAACCGAAAGATTTGGGTTTGTTTTTCTCATATTTTATTTTACCTTTTTTTTTGCTGTGACCGGGACCTCCTCAGCCCCGCAGAGTGAAATAGATGTACAGTGTCGGCGCGGGGGTTTGCGTGTGAGCGAGGGGAAATGTACGGGGGGTGAACCTCTGCACCCCTCTGTGTCGGAGGAACAAGTCACTTGATTACTGTTGGAAGTATAAAAAATGAGAGAGGTTTGCAGAGCAAAGCCGCAGAATTCTACATGTGAATTTAATCTGAACTCCTGTGCTGGTAATTCAGCGACTGCTGGGAGAAGTTTAAAAAAAAAAAATGAAAGGAAACTAAATATTCTAATCAATTTTTATTTTAAATCTGTTTCTGAAAAGCCTGCAGGTTTATATGTGTTTTTATTTTCTGACCTTGGATAGAATCTTTAGTTTACAAATAAACATTAAAAAGAAAAGGCTACACTTCTTATTACACTCTGGTTAAAAAAAAAACAAAAACAAAACAACAAACCGCAAAAAAAAAAAAAATGCTGGGCTTTCTAATAAGAAAGCCTAGCACTGATGTTCTAGCAGACAGACTGTGTTAATCAATAGTAATGACCTCTGTGTCAGAGCCAGGGAAGAGAGACACTCTCTTCTTGCCCATTCAGATATATATATATATATATATATATATATATATATATATATATATATATATATATATATATATATATATATATATATGTAGCACATATACACTCACCGGCCACTTTATTAGGTCCACCTTGCTAGTACCGGGTTGGACCCCCTTTTGCCCTCATTCTTGGTGGCATAGATACAACAAGGTGTTGGAAACGTTCCTCAGAGATTTTGCTCCATAGTGACATGATAACATCACACAGTTGCTGCAGATTTGTCGGCTGCACATCCATGATGTCAATCTCCCGATCAACCACATCACAAAGGTGCTCTATTGGATGAGATGTGGTGAGTGTGGAGGCCATTGGAGTACAGGGACCTCATTGTCCAGTGGTGAGATGATTGGAGCTTTGTGACATGGAGCATTATCCTGCTGGAAGGAGCCATCAGAAGATGGGGACAATGTAGTCATAAAGGGATGGACATGGTCAGCAACAATACTCAGGTAGGCCGTGGTGTTTAAACGATGCTCAATTGGTACTAAGGGGCCCAAAGTGTGCCAAGAAAATACCCCCCCCCCCCCACCATTACACCCCCCACCACCAGCCTGAACCGGTGATACAAGGCAGGATGGAACCATTCTCCAAATTCTGACCCCACCATCTGAATGTTGCAGCTGAAATCCAGACTCGTCAGACCAGGCAACGTTTTTCCAATCTTCTGTTGTCCAATTTTGGTGATCCTGTGCCAATTGTAGCCTCAGTTTCCCGTTCTTAGCTAACAGGAGTGGCACCAGGTGTGGTCTTCTGCTGCTGTAGCCCATCTGCTTTAAGTCTGGGTGTGTTGTGCGTTCAGAGATGGTATTCTGCATACCTTGGGTGTAACGAGTGGTTATTTGAGTTATTGTTGCCTTTCTATCATCTGGAACCAGTCTGCCCATTCCCCCTTGACATCAACAAGGCATTTTCCTCCACACAACTGCCGCACACTGGATACTTTCTCTTTTTCCCACCATTCTCTGTAAACCCGAGAGATGGTTGTGTGTGAAAAACCCAGAAATACTCAGACCAGCCCGTCTGCCACCAACAACCATGCCACGTTCAAAGTCACTTAAATCCCCTTTCTTCCTCCATTCTGATGCTCAGGTTGAACTTCAAGTTGTCTTCACCACGTCTAGATGTCTTAATGCATTGAGTTGCTGTCATGTGATTGATTAGAAATTTGTGTTAACAAGTAATTGAACAGATGTACCTAATAAAGTGGCCGGTGAGTGTATGCCCATTTAAATTAATTTTGAAAGGTACCTCCTATGAACCTTTCTTAGACTGCACATATGTAAACACTTTGGAGCAGAGCAATGAGCAGACGGTACACATGGTGTGCAACATGGGAACGCTATAGCGGAAGGTGAGCAGGGACTGGAGAGAGGGAGGATTGAGTGGCAGAGGATCAGCAGAGCTGGAGGTGCGGAGCAGGAGAAACTAGCAAATGTCACACGTGGTGCACAGCATGGAAGCAGTATAGCGGGAGATACAGCAGGGACTAGAGCGAGAGGAGGATCAAAACAAAACAAGAGGATCAGCAGAGCTAGGGGGTTACTACTGAGTGGGGGATCAGCAGAGCTGAGGGATACTACTAAGTGGAGCATCAGTAGAATTGAGAGTACTAATGAGCTGGGGATCTGCTGAACGAGGGTACCAACGAGCTGGGGATCTGCTGAATGAGGGTACCAACAAGCTGGGGATCTGCTGAAGGAGGGTACCAACGAGCTGGGGATCTGCTGAATGAGGGTACCAACAAGCTGGGAATCTGCTGAAAGAGGGTACCAATGAGCTGGGGATTTGCTGAATAAGCATACTAACGAGCTGGATACCTGCTGAAAGAAGGTGCCAACGAGCTGGGGATCTGCTGAATGAGGTCACCAACGAGCTGGGGATCTACTGAATGAGGGTACCAATCATTTGGGGATCTGCTGAGCAAGGGTACTAATGAGCTGAGGTTTTACTGGGCCCCTTTAAAACAAATAGAAAATCAACACACACACATGGTGTTTGCCAAGCTTCAAAAAAGTATCACAGAAGCATCAAAAACTCATCAAAAAAGCATGTTGAAGTGATCAGTGCTTTATTGTGTGTTTACTCTCAAAGCAAGCGTAAGTGAGCCCTTAATCCATACTAATCCTCACATATATGCATAATATCTGAGCATATGTTAGCTAAAATTCTAGGCAGAATATGTGATATAGAGGAAATTAAAGCAAACTATTTATTTAAAAAAATGCTCAATGAATGGCGCAGCAAGATTCCTATTTTCTTTAATCGTCAGCCCCATCTAGTGGCCATAATACAGTATTTTCCTGAAATGCCTCAATCGGGGAAAATATCACATTCTGGCCAATAGGTGGAGCTGACAATCTCATAAGCGGCACATTTTCTGTACTGAGCCACCAATGCTGACTTTGCTGCACTGAAATTCCAAGCTGTACTGCCTTAGTTATCCCCTTCTGGACTATGGAACAACCCCCTCCCCCCATCTACTCCAAAGCATAAGGGAGAGGTAGCAATGGCTGCAGGACAGAAAAGGATGGGGACTACTAACTTTGGAGTTGTCACCAGAACAAGGAAATATCTTTTAACAGGAAAAACTGTTCTTGGAGGGGTTTCCCCCTCACTTTGGGAAGATCTTCTCTTACTTTCTTTTGTGTTTTGGGAATGAAAGGGAAGGGGAAGTCTCGGTAACGAGGTATGAGTACGATCGGTGGGAGCTGGTTAAGGAAGGTGATAAACTATACATCATAAATAAACATCATACAATGTAATACTGACACATAATCACACACATGGGTTGGACTTGATGGACTTGTGTCTTTTTTCAACCTCACCTACTATGTAACTATCATAGCGACTTACAGGGGTAGTAAGGAATAGAAATGGAGAACACACAGGAGGACTTTTGTTTGTGGTCTCCAAACTGTGGCCCCGGGGCTGGATGCGGCACCAATGATGGGGCAATATTCCTCCCACTGATACCAACAATGGGGCATAATTCCTACTACTGACATCAGCAATGGGGCACTATTTCTTCCATTGACACCAGTGATGGGGCACTGTTCCTCTCACTGACATCAATGATGGGGCACTGTTCCTCCCACTGACACCAATAAAGGGACACTATTCCTTCCACTGACACCAAGGAGTGGACACTATTCCTCCCACTGATACCAATGAAGGGACACTATTCCTCCCACTGGCAACAATGATGGGGCACTATTCCTTCCACTGACACCACAGAGTGGACACTATTCCTCCCACTGACACCAATGAAGGGACACTATTCCTCCCACTGGCAACAATGATGGGGCACTATTCCTTCCACTGACACCACGGAGTGGGCACTATTCCTCCTACTGACAACAACGACAGGACGCTATTCCTCCCACTGACACCAATGATGGGGCACTATTCTTCCCACTGATCCCAACGATGAGGTATTATGCCTCACTGATCCCAATGATGGGGTATTATGCCTCTCACTGACACCAACAATGGGATACTATTCCTCCCCCTAATTTCAAAGATGAATTGTTTACACGCACTGACTCCAGGGAAATTTCTACTCCCACTGGCCTCAGTCCAGCCACCCTAAAGTCTCAAGGACAGTAAACTGGCCCTTTTGTTTAAAAAGTTTGGAGACCCCTTGGTGTAAATGATCTGACAGGTTCTCTTCTATTAATGACCATAGTCTAATGTAGACTCTTCGGCACAGTTGGGGACCTCGTGCTCTTGGGCTGAAATGCTCGGCCTCCCCATAAATTCATATCTGTGCAGATTCTTCTTGAGCAGAAATGTTGGCCGGTGACAAATCCCTGCGTCTCTTCATGAGTCACTTTGCCCTCGTTATTCTTTTTTTTTCTTGCCTCGGCCTTTCCAAGCACAAAGCGTAGACAGATGTTTGCATTTGGACAGAGGAACACAAATTGCATCCATTTGATTCCTGGCATGCCGGTGTCTTTCGAGCCAGATGCATTCTGTCCGGTGTGAAAAGAGAAAAGATGCCTTCTCCATGCGTCCGGTGAGAGGGGGCCCCGTCCGTGGCCATCACATGCTAACTCGTACTGGTGGGCTGTCGGCTTTTGGACGGCGTCTCAGCCTGGAGACCATGACCGTGTTCATGTGTTCCGGTAATTACAAGCTTTTGTGTTTTGGCTTCCATCTGGCCAGCGCTTAAACATTTGATGAGTCCTTGTGCAATTTGTCCAAATGTCGCTGTAATGCGGGCATTATGGACAGACTGGAACACGAGCAATTATGTTTACTGAGGATTGTAATGTCTTACAAAATTTCCTAAACCAAATCTAGCCAGACGACAGATGTCTTCACTCACAGAGGAGTAAACTAGTCAATCTATGGGAAGGCTCTGTCTCTATTAATCTGCTTGCTTCAGGATAATGTATTTGCATATATTAAAGCTTTGAAGGGTATAATCTGGTCATACATGACAACGTTGATTTAAGAACTTACTCAGGAGACCTGGTCTACCTGTAGAGCATCTCTAATTTTCATCCCGAGTTTCTTATTTTGCATTCTGCTGCCCTCGTTACAATGTATCTAAAGCTAAAACGGATCTTCTTTTAGCCCCAGTTCACGCTGCTGCAACTTCTCATGCGACTTGCTGCAACATGCAACACAATGTTGCATGACAAATCAAAACATCTATTTCAATGGGTGCTGTCTCAATTGCTGCGACTCCAAAAAAAAAAAAAAAAAGGTGTTCCTTTACTACTTTTCTGTGTTTTTCTTGCGACATGAGTGTCACAGACTGCAGTGTTAAAATCACAAAAGTTGCAAGTAAGTCACTTCTTTGTCTTTGCGACTTTGGCTGCGACTTCAGAGGGCTTTTTTTAATCCTATACTCCATTTCCATTCCATCATCTGCTGTGTACCGGTCCATGCCTGCAGCTCCATATCTCCTCCCAAGCATCCTCGCCTCCCAAAGCACATTGTCCACCTAGCAAGCACATTGTACAGCTGTATTCATGGTGCAGGAAAGATGGCTTTCAAGAGAGTGAGGGATGCTTTCAAATATAAGTTTATTCAAAAGCAGGAAGGGCTAAGGGCCCGCAGTATCATTATAAACATAAACAAGATTTGAGGACGCAGCCTCTTACAACAACATGACTGAGGGCATGACAGTATGGTTTTCCATTACAGGGTCATATACATGTTATTACACTCTGTACAATAGATTCAACCCTGCATTGGAACTCAAACAGATCTGTTTGTCCCTATCCCACCTGCCATTTTTCCTTTTTCCAAAATAATAGTTATAGAAAAATAATAGAAGAGAGAAAAGAAAGAGAAAGAAGTCAGAGAAAAGTAGTAGGTTCAAAGAGTGGGAGGGGGACACGGAGGCGGCGCCCATCTATTGCTTGGTACATACATTTCGAGAGAGAAGCTGCTGCCAGTTGGCTTCCACTGTCTGCTTCAATTCACGAGTTTGCTAGTAGGTTTTGGCCCTCAGTGGAGAATATGTATATAAGCCATTGCGACCAGGTTTTAGTGTATTGTTCAGTTTGGTTACGGGCTGTGAGGATAAGATCCTCCATCTTTCTGATATCTTCTACTTTTTTTTTAACCACATACCCACAGTTTGGGGTCTGGTAGTCTTCCACAGCAGGGGGATACAAGCTTTGGCCGCATCTAGGAGATGTCGGATCAGGGATTTTTTATATGTCTTGCTGGACATGGTAGAAGCGTGTAGTAAGAAGAGACTAGGGTCCGCCACAATAGGGCGTTCCGTAAATTTTTTGTATCGTCTGCTGTATGGACTTCCAGAACTGCTCCAACCTCTGACAGGTCCAAAAAACATGAAGAATCGTGCCCCGTTCTTCCCCGCATCTCCAACAAATACCCAAAGAAGATGGGAAAAATTTCTGCAGTTTGTCTGGAGTGTTGTACCATCTGGTTACTAATTTATAATTAGTTTCCTGCATTTTCGTGCATATTGAGGATTTAAATGTAAAGTATGTTTTGTTTTTGCCGTGGTGTAAAGCTACACTGCATATCTCTTTCCCATGTCCTGAGGGTGGGCATTTGGTAATTCTCTAGTGGTGTAATCAACAGTTGGTAGGTGGCTGACAGTGTGTGAGGTAGAGCACCCTCTCCTGAGCAGTATAATCCATATGTAGTCAAGGCCCGGTCAAAATTTCCAGGAGGGGGTAACGTCTGTAAAGCTCTCCAGAAATCTAGATGGAACGGCCCCTCCGATCTCATTAGCCCTTCTATGGAGGGCCACCGTCCATTTGTGATGTAATGGGATGCTTGTGAGTACCCTGCATTACATACTTACTGGATCCGTACATCCTGGACTGAGTTCTGGGGTTCCCAGAATCGGGCGTAGTGGGGAACTAGTGAGGGATGTTTTCAACAATGAACAACTCATCCAACGTGTACCTATGCGTCCTTCAATTTTTGATACAATTGACCCGACCTATAAAGACCAAGGCAAGCGAGACCAAGCATGGTTAGAGATAGCAAGACCCTACCATGGGGCTTGGGAGAGCTTTTCAGGTACAGCGCGATAGAAAAAAATGTAAGTTCAGTAATATGTGTCACACTCTATATTATTAAGATTGGCCAAAGTCACATTGAAGTCACATTAAGTTACAATGCAAAGTCACTATTGAAGTTGCATGACTTTGGGGTCGCAGCAATGTGAACTGAGCCTTAGTTTTGCATGGAGTAGAATGGGGCTAAAACTTCTACAGCTTTGCCAGTGTGTTTGTTAGACTTATTGTTACCCACCTGCTTGGAGGCCGAAGTAACGAGAGGGCTTCCCTTGCAGCTTTGCTCTGAACACCCCTGGATATGGTGACGGGGTGCAAGGCACAAAGTAGCAGGGGTGCCAGGGATCCAGGTGCTTGATGGTTGCTCATGGAGTTGGCCAGCAAGGATGACGACTAGGCAGCCGACGGGAGTCTCCGGTATTACCCGTGGAGAAGCCGCAGCTGGCAGGTTGTCCACCCTTAGTAAGATGATGCAGGGCAGATCTGGTAGGCAGCAGTGCAAAGGTCACACACAGGTACATGAAATAGAGCGGTCCTCCTTAAGCTAGGATGGGGTCATACATAGGTTTAGTAAGTAGAAGTGTTCCGTTGCAATGTATCTAAAGCTAAAACTTGTCTTCTTTTAGTTTTTCATGGAGTAAAAGAAACCTAGAGCTTCTGCAACTTTGCCAGCATGTTTGTTAGACTTATCGTCTTGTACCTGGTTGGAGGTTGAAGTGACAAAAGGGCTTCCTTGCGGCTCTAGTCAGAGCATACCCTGGATATGGTGATGGGTGCAAGGCACAAAGTAGCAGAGGATCCAGATGGTTGATAGTTGCTCATGGAATTGATCAGCAAGAATAATCTCTAGGTAGGAGACAGAAGTCTCAGAGTCCCAGGGAGGAGCCACAGCAGGCAGGTTGTCCACTCTTACTAAGATGATGTAGAGCAGATCTGGAAGGCAGCAGTGCAAAGGTTATGCACCGGTATGTGGAAGAGATGCCATCTTGAAGCGGAGACGGGGGTCATACACAGGTGTAATGCTTACCCCCGTAAAGCCACTGGTTTGCCTCAGGTTATTTTCCCGAATTTGTGCAACAGCTGCCAGGCACACAGCACCATCCACTCTTCTTGCTCAATGAGCAGTCCAGGGGTTGGGTTGCCTTTTTCAAATTTTTTGTTGAATAACTTGAGTCAGGCATAAGGAGCTGTGGGATACTCTAGGATAGTGTTTCTCAACCTTTTTTCAGTCATGGCACCCTCCAAAATTATGGACAGTCTTTAGGTACCCCATTCTAAAATGTAAAAACTATTCTGATAGTTTTACATAATGCAGCAATTTCAGTACACATAGGACACCCAGAGGTAAAGGTAATTTATATTTCCAGAGCAAACTGGTACTGACTAGTACTCCATTGTTTCTCTTCTCCCTCCAGTTTTTCTCCTTCACTTAACTAATGAGACCCCAATGCTGATGGAGAGAGGCAAGGGAGGGTCAAGCAAGGATGATTTGCAGGCAACTGACATCCTCATTATCAACTGATGTCATTGGTCGCTAGGAGGTCGGCAGCTAGAAGGTTGTAATGGTGTACAATGAAAACCTATGGCTTTGGGGCATTTTTTTTTTAGGCATTTTGCCTACGCACCCTGGATGAAAAAGGCTGCTCTAGGAACACAGAACAGCAATCGGGACACTCTCCACATTATCACCACTGCTTAGGACAGTCCTCCTACCGATAGCCCAGAAGTAATGAGCAGCACTGGGACACCATCAGAAGTAACCCGGGCCTTGCAAGCACTAGTTTGGATGCACAAGGGATAATAGCTGCAAAAGTCACCAGGATCCCACACTCAGGTCTGTACTCACAATGTCCCTGGATATTTGGATGTTTGGATGCCTCCTTCCAATATCAGCCAGACATTTCTCCAGTGAACTCTCCAGACCAGATTTCATATGAAATCCCTTGCTTAGCTTCAGAGATTCCTAGTAGCATAGGCCCCCCCAGCTCTGCCACAGCTGGGACATCGATGAACACCTCTAGAATTTCAGATGGGGCTGACTAGAAGGGCAGTAGTAGTAAAAACGTCTCCTGGACAAGAGGGCTGCCTCAGGGCCCTGGCTATTTATACACTCTCCAGCCACCTACTGGGCACCTTCCCCCAGGGATTGGCTGGAAGCACATAAATATTCAGGCTATCAGACATTCCAGAACTCTCCAGGAAGTAGGGGGAAGCAATCAAACTTGCAGCCTGTGGAGCCCAGAACAACCCAAAGCAATCGCAAGCTGCTCAGCTGATTACAGGAGAGCTACAAGAACTGAATTTACCTAACTAGCAGCCTATCTAGGAGGGTCCTACACAGGTATAGTAAGTGGAATAGAGAAATCATCTTGAAGCTAAGGCAGGGTCACCCACACTGTAGTAAATGGAAGCGAGTACATGTCTTGAAGCTAAAACTGGGCCTGGATCCAGGGATTTCTCATTTCTGGTTGACCTCAGGGCTAGACAGGTAGAGCCAAAGGGCCAGATGTGGCCTGGGAACCATAAAATGCCCAGGTCTGCTCTACATTCTTAACAAAGCTGTGTAGGTCCCTAATAATGAAGCCGTCTTCAAAATGGTGGGCAATTCAGGTCCCTTAGTAAATACTTGAAGGCACATTGAGAGAAAAGGGAGGTCTGTGCAAATTTTTATTTTTTCGAAGTCAGGACAAGCCGTCTGTTCTGGATAAAAAGGCAGAGAGAAGCTTGTGGTTGTAAGACGAGAACCACCACTTGAAGGTTTTGGAAGGGGGGGGTTGTAATTTCATGGCCATCGTAGGCAAGCAATTACAGGCTCACCTTTGTTAGGGTGCACTACCTTTTACTGTTAGCGGTGATAACATAAGCAAATATTTGAAGGGAAATTAACCCCGCCGATAGGTCGACGGAAGGTGGGCTCTGGTCTTCAATATGTCATTCTGATTTAATAAAGCCAGATATGAAGATATTTTGAAGTCTGAGTCATGTTTATCTTTGTACAAATTTAGAAAGGAGATAAGGACGCTGAAGAATGTTAGAAGAGTGTTTGCCAATTTCTTAAATGCCTGTTGGCAGAGCCGAGCGTTGGATTTAGATCAATTGTACAATACAGTGTGTATACAAAAAAATATATAATTCTTAAGTGGGGATTTATCTAAACCATTTTATGAAATGGATTTAAAAGAACTGTCAACGTTTACTGCCAAAATGGTTTACAACTGTGCAAGGCGGCCATATTGCCTGCTTACCTTTAAAGCAGAACTTAACTGTATCTTAGCACCACAAACTGAAAACGCTACTTAATTCATTTTTATTATTCAAAGCAAACTCCCCTCAATCCATCCTCCATGCTTTATTTTGTACAAAAACCACCATTCCTCCCATCCCAGCTCATCACCCCCCCACCATTCCTCCCATTCTAAGAGGATGGGAGGGATGGAGGGGGAAGAGGAGCCAAGGGTCAGCCTTTCTCAACCTTTATACCCTTGAAATAATTTTTAGGTTCTGGGGAAACGCTCTAATAAAATCAGTTGTTCGGGGACCAGTGGGAAAAATGCTCCTTATATTGGTGATCAGTGAGAAGAATGTTCCTTACATTGGTGATCAGTGGGAAGAATGTTCCTTACATTGGTGATCAGTGAGAAGAATGTTCCTTACATTGGTGGTCAGTGGGAAGAATGTTCCTTACATTGGTGATCAGTGAGAAGAATGTTCCTTACATTGGTGATCAGTTGGAAGAATGTTCCTTACATTGGTGGTCAGTGAGAAGAATGCTCCTTACATTGGTGATCAGTGGGAAGAATGTTCCTTACATTGGTGATCAGTGGGAAGAATGCTCCTTACATTGGTGATCAGTGGGAAGAATGCTCCTTACATTGGTGATCAATGGGAAGAATGTTCCTTACATTGGTGATCAGTGAGAAGAATGTTCCTTACATTGGTGACCAGTGAGAAGAATGTTCCTTACATTGGTGATCAGTGGGAAGAATGTCCCTTACATTGGTGATCAGTGAGAAGAATGTCCCTTACATTGGTGATCAGTGAGAAGAATGTTCCTTACATTGGTGATCAATGGGAAGAATGTTCCTTACATTGGTGATCAGTGAGAAGAATGTTCCTTACATTGGTGACCAGTGAGAAGAATGTTCCTTACATTGGTGGTCAGTGAGAAGAATGTTCCTTACATTGGTGATCAGTGAGAAGAATGTTCCTTACATTGGTGATCAGTGAGAAGAATGTTCCTTACATTGGTGATCAGTGGGAAGAATGTTCCTTACATTGGTGATCAGTGAGAAGAATGTTCCTTACATTGGTGATCAGTGAGAAGAATGCTCCTTACATTGGTGATCAGTGAGAAGAATGTTCCTTACATTGGTGATCAGTGGGAAGAATGTTCTTTACATTGGTGATCAGTGAGAAGAATGTCCCTTACATTGGTGATCAGTGAGAAGAATGTTCCTTACATTGGTGATCAGTGAGAAGAATGTTCCTTACATTGGTGATCAGTGAGAAGAATGTTCCTTACATTGGTGATCAGTGAGAAGAATGTTCCTTACATTGGTGATCAGTGAGAAGAATGTTCCTTACATTGGTGACCAGTGAGAAGAATGTTCCTTACATTGGTGATCAGTGAGAAGAATGTCCCTTACATTGGTGATCAGTGAGAAGAATGTTCCTTACATTGGTGATCAGTGGGAAGAATGTCCCTTACATTGGTGATCAGTGAGAAGAATGTCCCTTACATTGGTGATCAGTGAGAAGAATGTTCCTTACATTGGTGATCAATGGGAAGAATGTTCCTTACATTGGTGATCAGTGAGAAGAATGTTCCTTACATTGGTGACCAGTGAGAAGAATGTTCCTTACATTGGTGGTCAGTGAGAAGAATGTTCCTTACATTGGTGATCAGTGAGAAGAATGTTCCTTACATTGGTGATCAGTGGGAAGAATGTTCCTTACATTGGTGATCAGTGAGAAGAATGTTCCTTACATTGGTGATCAGTGAGAAGAATGTTCCTTACATTGGTGATCAGTGGGAAGAATGTTCCTTACATTGGTGATCAGTGAGAAGAATGTTCCTTACATTGGTGATCAGTGAGAAGAATGTTCCTTACATTGGTGATCAGTGGGAAGAATGTTCCTTACATTGGTGATCAGTGAGAAGAATGTTCCTTACATTGGTGATCAGTGGGAAGAATGTTCCTTACATTGGTGATCAGTGAGAAGAATGTTCCTTACATTGGTGATCAGTGAGAAGAATGCTCCTTACATTGGTGATCAGTGAGAAGAATGTTCCTTACATTGGTGATCAGTGGGAAGAATGTTCTTTACATTGGTGATCAGTGAGAAGAATGTCCCTTACATTGGTGATCAGTGAGAAGAATGTTCCTTACATTGGTGATCAGTGAGAAGAATGTTCCTTACATTGGTGATCAGTGAGAAGAATGTTCCTTACATTGGTGATCAGTGAGAAGAATGTTCCTTACATTGGTGATCAGTGGGAAGAATGTTCCTTACATTGGTGATCAGTGAGAAGAATGTTCCTTACATTGGTGATCAGTGGGAAGAATGCCATCCATACAGATAACTAAAAAAAGAAGATAATTGATGGCGTGCTGATGACTGTGTGCTGGAACTATGTAGTCACCATTGGTCTCCATTCACACCTGAGCTTAGCGTTTATTATTGGTGTTTTTTCGTCATTTTTGCAGCTTTTTACAAGCATTTTTAAAGCTATTACAAATGTTTTACAGCTTCAGGTGTTTTTGTTTAGCCAATAGAAATTGAGGGAGGAGAGGGGAGGAATTTAGAGGTTGAGAGCTGCTGTTTGAGCAGAAAATGAGCAACAAAACGTTTAAGTCAGGCATTTCTATTGAAGTCTATGGGGCCAGAAACGCTTTTAATCTGCCAAAAAAGAAGCTCATGTACTTGTACTGAAGAGATGGTCTTCATAAAGAAGCAATACACCCAAATAAAGCCAGCGTACTACGGTATTACTACGGTTTAGCAATTCATTGAGAATCCCTGAGCTTCGCGCTCCTTTAATTTCCAGGCTTTCCTCCCTGTGCTGAGTCTAGTCTATCCATGATTTGCAGGTAGTGTCATTCGTGTATCAGGCGGTAATATACTGAGCGCGGTGGAGAGTGGGCGGAGCTTATACCCTTTACGGGGAGCAATCTAAAATATTGCCTGGTATGCACATTCCTCTTCCCCTTCGCATGAATAATAATAGTATTTAAAAAGGTCACATACAAGGGCATCTTGTATAAAAGAACACAGTCCTCTATATCATATATTAGGAGTGCAAAAAAAAAAAAAAAAAGATGTAGAAGAATTATTAAAATGCACGCTTGCCTATCCTGTCTCCTTTATTGTATGAGGATTTACTAGGGTCTCCTTCAAAATACACTATATTACCAAAAGTATTGAGACGCCTGCCTTTACACACACTTTAAACTTTAATGGCATCCCAGTCTTAGTCCGTAGGGTTCAATATTGAGTTGGCCCACCCTTTGCAGCTATAACAGCTTCAACTCTTCTGGGAAGGCCGTCCACAAGGTTTAGGAGTGTGTCTATGGGAATGTTTGACCATTCTTCCAGAAGCGCATTTGTGAGGTCAGGCACTGATGTTGGATGAGAAGACCTGGCTTACAGTCTCCGCTCGAATTCATCCCAAAGGTTCTATCGGGTGGAGGTCAGAACTCTGTGCAGGCCAGTCAAGTTCCTCCACCCCAAACTCTCTTATCCATGTCGTTTTTGGACCTTGCTTTGTGCACTGGTCCAAATCATTTGGTGGAGGGGGGATTATGGTGTGGGGGGTTGTTTTTCAGGGGTTGGGCTTGGCTCCTTAGTTCCAGTGAAGGGAACTCTTAAGGCGTCAGCATACCAAGACATTTTGGACAATTTCATGCTCCCAACTTTGTGGGAACAGTTTGGGGATGGTCCTCTTCCTGTTCCAACATGACTGCGCACCAGTGCACAAAGCAAGGTCCATAAAGACATGGATGAGCGAGTTCGGGGTGGAGGAACTTGTCTGGCCTGCACAGAGTCCTGACCTCAACCCGATAGAACACCTTTGGGATGAATTAGAGCGCAGACTGCAAGATGTTGAATGAGAAGGCAATCTCTGCTCTAATTCATCCCAAAGGTGTTCTATCGGGTTGAGGTTCAGGCCAGTCAAGTTCCTCAACTCCAAACTGGTTTATCCATGTATTTATGGACCTTGCTGATGTTGAAAACACAGATCCAAAGGGAAACAAAGGTGTTCCTAGAGTGTCCACAGCAAGCAAAAGGAATGAGTCCGTGTATAAAACCAGTATGGCGTCCCTCCAATAACTGACATGGGTGGCGATTGGCCATGATCACGGCAATGATTTTGTGAAAAATGCAATAATTTATAGCAACTGGAATTTACTTTACTAAAGTCGGGTGGAATTTGGATTGGATTGGCTGCTGTGGGTTGTTGTGCATTGCTATTTGTATTACTACATAAGCTGACATGACGCTTGAAATTTGTTCTCCGTTTCGATTTTGTAAAGTTGGTTTTCTTTTCATTGGGTGTGTTGGTAATAGATCATTTAAAGTTTTCATTGTGTTGTATGTATTGTGAATAAGGTTGTCTATTTGTTCTGCTTTACAGTGGTAGCAGAATGCCGGGCGTCTCTACAGCAAAAAAGTGGCAGCGAGCCGCCATCGCTAGAACCCTCACAAGTCACACAAGAGGCTGAGAACATTTCTGTTGTGGAGCGGACTCCCACACCTCCTGTCCCAACCAGTCCTGAAGTGAGTAGCACCTTAGAAACTGTATCTGTGTTACTATATGAGAACAATTCTATCCACAAGACTCTAATACCAAGGTTCTTCAAGGAAAACCTCCCCAGCCCCCATTCATAGCCAACTAGTCTATCCGAAACTGAAATACCCAACCCAGGTTGAGAAGATGTAAGTTGCACCTTAGAACTGTATCTATGTTACTATATGGGGACAATGATAGAACATACAATACTCTAATACCGGGGTTCTTCAGGGAAAAGCAAAACCTCCCCAGCCCATATCCCTAGCCAATAAGTCTATCTTAAACTGAGATACCCAACCCAGATTGAGAAAGATGTAAGTAGTACCTTAGAACTATATCTATGTTGTTAAATGAGGTCAATAATAGAATATCTACTTGCTGACCGCAATATGTGTTTTTTTGGGGTTTTTTTTTCAGCCAGCGATTCTGTTTCTTATAAAAGCAGTCAGAGCGGGTGATTATCTGCTGGATCGCTTTTAGAAGCAGAGGGAGGGGTCTAACCCCCCCCCATGGTTCACAAAGCTGGTCACATAGGTGAGGGGAGACCAGATCGTCTCTGATCACCTCTATGATCTAGGCGGCATGACATCACTTCCGGTCTAGAGCGAAAGTACTCAAATTGTACTTTTTTTTTTTTTTTAAAGCATAAGCTCATTTTTTTTCTTGCAAGGATCTTCTCTAGGATCTCCGCTAAAAAAATAAATATATATATATATATATATATATACATAAGTTTACATACCCTGACAGAATTTTTTATTTCTTGACCATTTTTCAGAGAATATGAATGATCACACAAAAACTTTTCTTTCACTCGTGGTTAGTGTTTGGCTAAAGCCATTTATTATCAATCAACTGTGTTTTACTCTTTTTAAATCATAATGACAACAGAAACTACCCAAATGACCCTGATCAAAAGTTTACATACCCCAGTTCTTAATACCGTGTATTGCCCCCTTGAACATCAATGACAGCTTGAAGTCTTTTGTGGTATTTGTGGATGAGGCTCTTGATCTTCTCAGATGGTAAAGCTGCCCATTCCTCTTGGCAAAAAGCCTCCAGTTCCTGTAAATTCTTGGGCTGTCTTGCATGAACGGCACGTTTGAGATCTCCCCAGAGTGGCTCAATGATATTGAGGTCAGGAGACTGAGATGACCACTCCAGAACCTTCACTTTATTCTGCTGTAGCCGATGACAGGTGGCCTTGTGTTCTGGATCATTGTCATGTTGGAATGTCCAAGTACGTCCCATGCGCAGCTTCCTGGCTGATGAATGCAAATGTTCCTCCAGTATTTTTTGATAACATACTGCATTCATCTTGCCATCAATTTTGACCAAATTCCTTGTGCCTTTGTAGCTCACACATCAGCGATCCACCTCCATGTTTCACAGTAGGAATGGTGGACCTTTCATCATAGGCCTTGTTGACTCCTCTCCAAATGTAGTGTTTATGGTTGTGGCCAAAAAGCTCAATTTTGGTCTCATCACTCCAAATGACTTTGTGCCAGAAGGTTTGAGGCTCGTCTCTGTGCTGTTTGGCGTATTATATTGATACTTTGTGGTATTTGTGTAGTAATGGCTTTCTTCTGGCGACTCGACCATGCAGCCCATCTTTCTTCAAGTGCCTCCTTATTGTGCATCTTGAAACAGCCATACCACATGTTGTCAGAGAGTCCTGTATTTTACCTCAAGTTATTTGTGGGGTTTTTCTTTGCATCCCGAACAATTTTACTGGCAGTTGTGGCTGAAATTTTAGTTTCAACAGAACCCCTCATTTTCCACTTCTTGGTTAGAGTTTGAACACTGCTGTTCGGCATTCTCAATTCCTTGGATATCTTTTTATATCCCTTTCCTGTTTTATACAGTTCAACTACCTTTTCCCACAGATCCTTTGACAATTCTTTTGCTTTCCCCATGACTCAGAATCCAGAAACGTCAGTGCTGCACTGGTTGAAAAATGCAAGGGTCTGTCAGGAGTCCAGAAACTCATTGACCTTTTATACACACACAATAATACAAGCAAACAGATCACAGGTGAGGATGGTTACCTTTAATAGCCATTCAAACCTCTTTGTGTCAACTTGTGTGCATGTTACCAGGCCAAAATCACCAGGGGTGTGTAAACTTTTGATCAGGGTCATTTAGGTAGCTTCTGTTGCCATTTAAAAAGAGTAAACACAGTTGATCGATAATAACTGGCTTTAGCCAAACACTAATGCCCCGTACACACGGTCGGACTTTGTTCGGACATTCCGACAACAAAATCCTAGGATTTTTTCCGACGGATGTTGGCTCAAACTTGTCTTGCATACACACGGTCACACAAAGTTGTCGGAAAATCCGATCGTTTTAAACGCGGTGACGTAAAACACGTACGTCGGGACTATAAACGGGGCAGTGGCCAATAGCTTTCATCTCTTTATTTATTCTGAGCATGCGTGGCACTTTGTCCGTCGGATTTGTGTACACACGATCGGAATTTCCGACAACGGATTTTGTTGTCGGAAAATTTTATCTCCTGCTCTCCAACTTTGTGTGTCGGAAAATCCGATTGAAAATGTCCGATGGCGCCCACACACGGTCGGAATTTCCGACAACACGCTCCGATCGGACATTTTCCATCGGAAAATCCGACCGTGTGTACGGGGCATGACCATGAATGAAAGAAAAGGTTTTTGTGCTTATCATTCATATTCTCTGAAAAATGGACAAGAAATCATAAATTCTGCCAGGGTATGTAAACTTGTGAGCACAACTGTGTGTATGTATGTGTATGTGTATATATATATATATATATATATATATATATATATATATATGTGTGTGTGTTTGTATATCTATCTAGAGAGCGCTCTCTCTCTCTCTCTCTCTCTCTCTCTCTCTCTCTCTCTCTCTCTCTCTCTCTCTCTCTCTCTCTCTCTCTCTCTCTCTCTCTCTCTCTCTCTCTCTCTCTCTCTCTCTCTCTCTCTATATATATATCTATATATATATAGATATATATATATATATATATATATCTATATATATATATATATATCTATATATATATAGATATATATATATAGATATATATATAGATATATATATATATATATATATAGATATATATATATGTTTGTGGGTTCATTTCTAATTTATAGCAAAAAAAGACATATTTGTACTTGTAAAGAAAAAGTGCCAAAAAGGCCGGGTCTTCAAGTGGGTATACGATACTTTAATACTAATCCTCCCCAACTAAATCCTGGGGAGGGGGATATTGGTGGTGACACAAGTGGAATCGGTTGGAGTGGAGCACACCACAAGTCGTTTTTATTTTAAAGGAATTGCAGCACAAGTGTATTGCGCTTTTATTTGCACCATTGCACTTTTAATATTGAGGAATGCACTTTATGGACATTTGCACTTTCGAAAAATTTGTATGTATCAATTGTTTGTATAATATTTTTGAATTGGTGTGTTGCATTAGTTAATTGTAGGGTAAGCACAGCTTTTTATTTTTTACATCCTTTAATAATAAACCGAGTGCTGGTGATTGAAGAAAAAGAAATGGGAATCTTTATTGCATATAATAGGGTTGGTCCCCAATAGCACAAGGAAAAAAAAATTGTTAATGCATTTCTTTAAATTCTTTCCATTGAATGCTGAGACCTTCTGCGAGAAGTTTCTCTCTGTTTGATAGACCATGTCATCTTTCCTGGTCTGATGAAAACAAATGAATGACATTAGGATTAAAATAAAGGCAAATGTGTCTTTCATTATATAAAACCATAAGTGTAGCTCTACATCCACCCTCCTTCTGATCCTTCACATTCTCTATATTTCATCTTGTTGGTTCTACAAATGGTTTTCCTAGCATCTGATGGTCATTATTATTATCCTCTTAATATATAAAGGCTGCATTATTCAGCACATTCCTCCAATACTCCATGGACAATAAGATAAACTCCTCGCGAGGGTGAAAGAATGAGTTGACTACCCATCTGGTAAGTTGGATGGAGGTCCTGGGATCCCGTAGAGTTGTATTCCTGCACTGAGGCCTGGATGGAGTCCCCTAAATCAGTCACAGCCTGGCAAGGTCCGTGCTCCCCGTCCAAGCTTGGATCCCTGCCCGGCCTTCCTTTTGCGGGCCGCGGATATTGCTTTGTTTATTTTCATGATGAATGTGTTTTCGGAAAAGTATTCCTTTTTTGCATCACAGTAATTCAATTTCCCCCGTTTTTTTTTTTTTCTATTTTGGTTGCTTTTTCTGTTTGCTTTTAAAAGCCTTGCTGTTGCTTTTTTTTTTTTTTTTTTCTTTTCAACTTTTGTTGCTTCAGAAAACCTTTTTTAATGCCTCGTTCTTCTCTGTTTCCTCCTCCTCCGTTTTCTGTCTCCTCAGTTTTCCTCCTGCTCGGACAGCTCAGAGTTTACAAGCCATAAACTGGTAGGATTTCACAATCGTTTCTCAATTGGAGACGTGATTAATTTTTGCTTCCAACAGCCCTTGCAGAAAAAAAAAAAAAAAAATTAAACAGATAACATGGCTTCGGTGTGTTTGCCCCATCAGGACTTAGAGCCACAGAAAGTCCATTTCTGCGTAAACCCAAATTATCATTTAACTACTTCAATACCGGGCACTTACACCCCCTTCCTGCCCAGGCCAATTTTCAGCTTTCAGCGCTGTCGCTGTTTAAATGACAATTGTGCGGTCATGCTACGCTGTACCCAAACAGAATTTTTAGCATTTTATTCACACAAATAGAGCTTTCTTTTGGCGGTATTTGATCACCTCTGTGTTTTCCATTTTTTGCTAAACAAATAAAAAAAGACCTAAAATTTAGCAAAAAAAAAAATTTTTTTTCTTTTTGTTTCTGTTATAAAATTTTGTAAATAAGTAAGTTTTCCCCTTCACTGATGGGCACTGATGAGGCGGCACCGATGAGGTGGCACTGATATGCAGCACTGATGGGCATTGATAGGTGGCACTGGTGGGACACATTGTCAATTGGCTCCTTGCTGATATAGCCTTTGTGGGGTTTTGTGTAGCTCTGTCGACCTGTCATGTATATCCTGGTTGTACTTTTCATCATTTGTTAATTCTGGCATCCATTGTTGCTTTTATTCATTGTTTCCATTCTAGCACATGTTTTTCCTTTAAATTTTTGATATAATAAAATTTTGATAATTTTTTTATACTTTTTGTTATACTTTTTTGAGACTTCCACCCTTTAAAATCCCACCTAAGAGGAAAAATCATCCATTGTACTGGTGGGACACTAATGGGCGATGCTGGGCACTGAAAGGCTGCACTGATGGGTACTTATGGGTGGCATTGATGGTCACTGATAGGTGGCATTGATGGTCACTGATAGGTGGCACTGATGGTCACTGATAGGTGGCACTGATGGTCACTGATAGGTGGCACTGATACGTGGCACTGATGGTCACTGATATGCGGCAAATATTTTCACAAAGTCTGCTGACTCAGTATTTATGATGGCAATTTGCATATACAGTACTCCAGAATGTTATGAAGAGCGATCAGATGCAATTAATTGCAAAGTCCCTCTTTGCCATGAAAATGAACTCAATCCCATCAAAAAAAAAAAACATTTCCACTGCATTTGTTAAGAAGGCTTCGGGGCACCCAAGAAAGTCCAGCAAGCACCAGGATTGTCTCCTACAGTTGATTCAGCTGCGGGATCGGGGGGCACCACCAGTGCAGAGCTTGCTCAGGAATGGCAGCAGGCAGGTGTGAGGGCATCTCCACACACAGTGAGGGGAAGGCTTTTAGAGGATGGCCTGGTGTCAAGAAGGGCAGCAAAGAAGCCACTTCTCTCCAGGAAAAATTTTAAGGGACAGACTGATATTCTGCAAAAGGTACAGGGATTGGACTACTGAGGACTGGGGGGGGGGGAGTCATTTTCTTTGAATCCCATTTCTGATTGTTTGGGGCATCCAGGAAAAACCTTGTCTGGAGAAGAAAAGGTGAGCACTACCATCAGTCCTGTGCCAACAGTAAACATCCTGAGACCATTCATGGGTGGGGTTACTTCTCAGCCAAGGGAGTGGTGGGCTCTCTCTCACAATTTTGCCTGAGAACACAGCCATGAATAAAGAATGGTACAAAAACATCCTCCGAGAGCAACTTCTCCCAACCATCCAAGAATAGTTTGGTGAGGAACAATGCCTTTTTCCACCATGATGGAGCACCTTGCCATAAGGAAAAAGTGATAACTAAGTGGCTTGGCTCGAAAAATCGAGTCCGTAGCCAGGAAACCCCCCAGACCTTTAATCCCATTGAGAACTTGTCAATCCTCAAGAGGCGGGTGAACAAAAAAAAACCCCACAGATTCTGACAAACTTCAAGCATCGATTATGAAGAACGGGAAGCCATCAGTCGGGATATGTCCCAGAAGTTGATTGACAGCATGCCAGGGAGAATTGCAGAGGTCTTAAATAAGAAACGTCAAAAACTGCAAATATTGACTCTTTGCAAAAACCTGATGTCATTGACAATAAAAGCATTTGTCACTTATGAAAGGCTTTGTAATTAATACTTCAGTATCCCATAGTAACATCTGACAAAAAGGTCTAAAAACAGAGGCAGCAGACTTAGTGAAAATGTATTATTTGTGTCATTCTCAAAACTTTGGACCAGGGCCGTAATCTTTTTTTGACTGCTTTGGTCGGATGGCAGAGCCTCCAGCTTATTCACCGGGAAAGCATTGGAGATATTTACAACGTGGCAGACTCCTTCAAAGCAACCATTTTCATGGGTCTAGTTAAAAAGTTTCCAGTGTTCCGGACCAACTTCTACGAATCCTTTTCCGCTAGTGAAAATACTTTATGCGAACAGTAACTCCAAATCGTGCAAATTTATTTCAAGCAAAGTAGGCAGTTAATTTTTTTTTATATTGAAAAAGTTACATGTCTCTAGCGCTACCCCCGCATGGCCCGTTGATTTTAATTGGTCCCCCCCCCCCCCCAAACAGCACAGAGGCTACCAGCCAATCAAGCAACAGTCCATTCACTCTGGCTCCAATCAACAGTCTAGGGCAGGAGTAGGCAACCTCCTTGAGGGGTGGAGATCTACCTGAACAACAAGAAAGAGATTAAAAGTCATTGGTGTATGGCGCCCTTCTTCCTTTTTTTTTTTTTTTTTTTTTTTTTAAAGAAATTTATTAGCAAGGCCAAACTAATTAGTAAGGAAAACTTATAAAATATAGTAAAACAAATGTCACAGTAAAATATAAACTTGACCTCCCTCAAAAGTGGATGGTGTCGGTAGGGCAGAGGATGGTGTCGGTTGGACACGTGTAATTTGTATGGGTCCGAATCTAAATTCAGACGATTTTTGACTATTCGAAAATTCGGATGTGTCTGAATTTCTGATTAACAATAGTATTGAATTTAATTAAAATTTTGTTTTGTTTCCTTTAATTTGTTTTCTAACTAATTGCAATTTTTCAGAAAGATTCGAATCGGTCGAAAATGTATCGACTGATCCGAATTCCGTGTGAAGAATAGCTGCTTGTTAACCGCTTGCCGACCGCCCGCACACAGATGTAAGTCGGTGGAATGGCACAGGCAGGCAAATGGGCGTACCTGTACGTCCCTTTGAATTTGCCGCCTATTGGGCGCGCCGCACGCCGTGGGAGCGCGTCCGCGGGTCCCGGGAACTCTGTTTGCTGGCGGCCCGCGATTGCGGTGTGGAGAGGCAGAACGGGGAGATGCCTTTTGTAAACAAGGCATTTCCCTGTTCTGCCTAGTGACATGACAGATCTACCGCTCCCTGTGATCGCTGTCATGTCAGTGGTAGCCCACCCCCCCCACCCCCCCATAGTTAGAATCACTCCCTAGGACACACTTAACCCCTTCATCGCCCCCTAGTGTTTAACCCCTTCACTGCCGGTGTCATTTACACAGCAATCAGTGCATTTTTATAGCACTGATCGCTGTGTAAATGACAATGGTCCCAAAAATGTGTCCGATTTGTGTCGGGCCATAATGTCGCAGTCACGATAAAAATCGCAGATCGCCGCCATTACTAATAAAAAAACATTAATAATAAAAATGCCATAAATCTATCCCCTATTTTGTAGCCACTATAACTTTTGCGCAAACCAATCAATATTAGCTTATTGCGTTTTTTTTTTTTTTGTTTTTTTTTTTTTACCAAAAATATGTAGAAGAATACATATCGGCCTAAACTGAGAAAACAATTTGTTTTTTTATATATTTTTGGGGGGATATTTATTATAGCAAAAAGTAAAAAATTTAGCTTTTTTTTTTCAAAGTCGTCGTTCTTTTTTTGTTTATTGCACAAAAAATAAAAACCGCAGAGGTGATCAAATACCACCAAAAGAAAGCTCTATTTGTGGGAAAAACAGGACGTCGATTTTGTTTGGGTACAATGTCGCACGACCGCGCAATTGTCAGCTAAAGCGCCGCAGTGCCGAATCGCAAAAAAATGCTCTGGTCAGGAAGGGGGTAAAATCTTCCGGGGCCGAATCGGTTAAGGAGTGGGCCAGGAAGCCGGCTTGCTGCGTCCTTCACAACCGATGGCTCAGCAGCTTTCAGTGGAATTACCCACTTATAGCTGAATGTAAACAAAAGAATAAAAGAATGGCAGCAATGAAAAATAAAGAAAAAAAACAGCATGCCCCCCCCCCATCCCTACCAGGCGCTTTGGGCCTGGTATGGATTTTAAGGGGTACCCCATGCCGGTTTTAATTGCTTATTATTTTGGCGTGGGGGGGCATGCTGATGTTTTTTTTGTTTTCATTGCCAGCATTCTTTTGTTTACATTCAGCTATCAGCAGGTAAACCCACTGAAAGCTGATGAGTTATCGGTTGTAAAGGACCTGGCAGCCGGCTTCCTGGCCCTCTCCTCAAAGGGGTTGTAAACCCCTTGTGGTTTTTCACCTCAATGCATTCAGCTCCCCTTTTTTACTTACCTGAGCCCGATCGTTCCTGCTCCAGGGACGAGCACACCCGCTCCAGCCGGTGTCTCGGGTCCTGTTTGGATAGATTGAAAGCAGCGCAGCCATTGGCTCCTGCTGCTGTCAATCAAATCCAATGACGAAGGAGCCGAGGGGGGGGGGGGGGGGGGGGCGTAGCCGAGTTCTGCTGTCTGTGTCAATGGACACAGCAGCAGGATACGGGAGCGCGACCGCACGGGTGCACCAAGGTGGAGCGCTTCTCCGATTGGGCACTCGAGAAGAGGAGGAGCCGGGAGCACCGCTGAGGGACCCCAGAAGAGGGGGATAGGGGCCACTCTGTGCAAAACTAACTGCACAGAGGAGGAAAGTATGACATGTTAGTGTTTGTTCTTCTTTTTTTTTTTTTTAACAAACGTTTCCATATCCTTTTAACCACATAAGGAACTGAAGGATTTGCCCCCTTAATGACCAGGCCGTTTTTTGCGATATGGTACTGCGCCGCTTTAACTGACAATTGCGCGGTTGTGCGACGCTGTACCCAAACAAAATGTAGGTCCTTTTTTTTCGCACAAATAGAGCTTTCTTTTGGTGGTATTTGATCACCTCTGCGGTTATTTTTTGCGCTATAAACAAAAAAAGAGCGACAATCTTGAAAAAAAACCTTTTTTACTTTTCGCTATAGTAAATATCCCAAACTGATCTTCATCAGTTTAGGCCAATATGTATTCTTCTACGTATTTTTGGTAAAAAAAATCACAATAAGCGTATATTGACTGGTTTATGCAAAAGTTATAGCGTCTACAAAATATGGGATAGATTTATGGCAATTTTTATTTATTTTTTACTAGTAATGGCAGCGATCTGCGATTTTTATTGGGGCAGCGACATTGTGGCAAACAGATCAGACACTTTTGACACTTTTTTTGGGACTGTTGACATTTATACAGCGATCAGACCTAAAAATAGCCACTGATTACTGTATAAATGTCCCTGACAGGGAAGGGGTTAACACTAGAGGGCGATCAAGGAGTTAAGTGTGTTCCTAGGGAGGTGTTTCTAACTGGGGGGGGGGGGGGGGACACTGACTGGAGGAGGAGAGAGATCACTGTTCCTGATCACTAGGAACAGCAGTTTTCACTCTACTCCCCTGACAGAACAGGGATCTGTCTGTTTACATTGACAGATCCCCATTCTGGCTCTCTGAGGAGTGATTGCGGGTCGCCGACATACATAGCGGGCGCCGGCCACGCGCATCGGCTTCAGCATCACGCGCCACCTATCGCTCTCAAAGCGGCCGACGTACACCTACGGCGATTTGCGCAGCCGTGCCAACCTGGCGCAGTATAATGATGGCGGCTGGTTGGCAAGCGGTTAACAACCAAAAACCATACCAGACCCTTATCCGAGCATGCAGCCCGACAGGTCGGGAAAAGGGGAGGGGGAAACCATACCAGGCCACATACCCTTAACATCGGGGGTGCTTTGGGGTAGCTCCCCTAAAGCACCTTGCCCCCATATTGATGGGGATCAGTGGGAAAAATGTCCCTTACATTGGTGATTAGTGGGAAGAATGTTCCTTACATTGGTGGCCAGTAGGAAGAATGTCCCTTACATTGGTGATCAGTGAGAAGAATGTCCCTTACATTGGTGATCAGTGAGAAGAATGTTCCTTACATTGGTGATCAGTGAGAAGAATGTTCCTTACATTGGTGATCAGTGGGAAGAATGTTCCTTACATTGGTGATCAGTGGGAAGAATGTTCCTTACATTGGTGATCAGTGGGAAGAATGCCCCTTAAATTGGTGGCCAGTAGAAGGAATGTTCCTTACATTGGTGATCAGTGAGAAGAATGTTCCTTACATTGGTGATCAGTGAGAAGAATGTTCCTTACATTGGTGATCAGTGAGAAGAATGTTCCTTACATTGGTGATCAGTGAGAAGAATGTTCCTTACATTGGTGATCAGTGGGAAGAATGTTCCTTACATTGGTGATCAGTGAGAAGAATGTTCCTTACATTGGTGATCAGTGAGAAGAATGTTCCTTACATTGGTGATCAGTGGGAAGAATGTTCCTTACATTGGTGATCAGTGGGAAGAATGTTCTTTACATTGGTGATCAGTGAGAAGAATGCTCCTTACATTGATGAACAGTGGGAAGAATCTTTACATTGGTGATCAGTGGGAAGAATGTGCCTTACATTGGTGATCAGTGAGAAGAATGTTCCTTACATTGGTGGTCAGTGGGAAGAATGTTCCTTACATTGGTGATCAGTGAGAAGAATGTTCCTTACATTGGTGGTCAATGGGAAGAATGCTCCTTACATTGGTGATCAGTGAGAAGAATGTTCCTTACATTGGTGATCAGTGAGAAGAATGCCCCTTACATTGGTGATCAGTAGAAGAATGAAACCCTTACCAGCTTTGAATTGCTGTCATGCTGCTGGTTTTCCGAGTGGCATTAACCCTGGCACAGTTCATTCAGCTACAGTTTAAGGAGTCCTTAAGATGAACCCAGGCTGAGAATGGTAAAGCCGGGGTACAATATCTATATTCATGTAATGTGCTCTTATTGGCCCACCACTAAGTATATATATTCACGGGTTGATATGGGCGATGGCAATAGTCCTGGTTTCTTTGCCACCATACTTCTTATAAGTGAATTGCGGGTGTTATACACCTAATCCTCTCCGGGTACAACTCCCTGCAGTATAAAATAGAAAGAAAATAATCAAATTCTTTTTTTTTTTTTCCTGCAATAGACTTTTCCATACCCAACAATCTTCTCTTGGAAAACATATTAGAGACTCGGCGCTGCCAAGTTTTTGTTTTTGCTGATCAAGTTTTTTTTTTTTTTTTTTTTCCTGAAAAGATTAAATACAGATTAGACTTTATAATGAAATTGGAGCTATCGCTTTTTCTCTATGAATGATGGGTTCGTGCTTTGCTATGACTCTATTAAAGTAATCACCCCTAAATGGAATATCTTCTGCTTTGTTGTTAGTCCAATAAACATGTAAATGGCAGGAGAATGGAGCTTTCTTCCTGTCCAGGGAATTTCACTTTGGACTCGTTTTGAATAATAAAAAAAAAAAGATAAAGAGCAGTCTTTCTGCTTTACCTGCTGTCATTTGGAAAAGAAGAAAGTAGAATACAGTGCGCATTTATTTTTTATTTTTTTTGTATCCAGTAGAAGCCGAAGAGTGAAATTGTGACTGTAAGAACTGATTGCCCGTGGGCTAAGCAATTACATGCTGCCTTTTGATTTCCTATGTATCTGTATAATGGGGCCCATTGGAGTTCCTTCTGGTATAAGTAGTTTTAAGAGCCTGTTCTTGCCAGAGCTGTTGTGGTGCATCGAGTGGCGTTGTCCAACACAACCATAAGAGAACAATAGTAAAAAGTTAACACTCCGCACAGTTCATTTCCTAATAGTACAAAAAAACATCTATTTAAAAAAGAAATTGAAGGATAGGGAAAAATTGACTTTAACGGCACGTATAGAAAAATATAACAAATTTTAATAGTTCACATACATTAAATACATATACAGTGCACATTCAATAAAACACACTTGAATATTTGGTACAAAACAAAGGACCTATTGATTGACCCAGGAGATAGATGCTGCTTGTATACTTCCTGTGGGGCTATACTTCGTATACATCAGAAAAAAAGCCCACACTGAGATATGACCTTCACTGTTAGGGTGTTCAAAAGTCCTTGAAGAGTTTAAAAAAATGCTCAACATGTTTCGCGACTGGAGTTGTCGCTTCTTTAGGACCTTCTGTGTCTCTGATTGGAGAAATAAATTGCAATTAAAATCGGATATAAACATTTTAATATATAGTTATTGTAGTATATATACACATATGCATAACCATATACGTAAGTTATATGAACTCACCACACTTGGTGTTGAGGAAAATTTTAACGCTCACCCCTATTAATGGGACACTACTACTGACCAATAGGCCTCTCCTGGTGGAGGGGAGAGGAAGACCACGGGCCCCCTGTCGCCAAGCACAACAGGACAGCAAACCAGGATAAGAGTTGTCCTGTTGTGCTTGGCGCCGGGGTCCCGTGGTCTTCCTCTCCCCTCCACCAGGAGACGCCTATTGGTCAGTAGTAGTGTCCCACCAGTAGGGGTGAGCGTTAAGATTTTCCTCAACACCAAGTGTGGTGAGTTCATATAACTTGCGTATATGGTTATGCATATGTGTATATATACTACAATAACTATATATTAAAAGGAACATTCTTCCCACTGATCACCAATGCAAGGGACATTCTTCTCACTGATCACCAATGTAAGGGACATTCTTCTCACTGATCACCAATGTAAGGGACATTCTTCTCACTGATCACCAATGTAAGGAACATTCTTCTCACTGATCACCAATGTAAGGAGCATTCTTCTCACTGATCACCAATGCAAGGGACATTCTTCTCACTGATCACCAATGTAAGGAACATTCTTCTCACTGATCACCAATGTAAGGAACATTCTTCTCACTGATCACCAATGTAAGGGGCATTCTTCTCACTGATCACCAATGTAAGGGACATTCTTCTCACTGATCACCAATGTAAGGAACATTCTTCTCACTGATCACCAATGTAAGGAACATTCTTCTCACTGATCACCAATGTAAGGAACATTCTTCCCACTGATCACCAATGTAAGGAACATTCTTCTCACTGATCACCAATGTAAGGAGCATTCTTCTCACTGATCACCAATGCAAGGGACATTCTTCTCACTGATCACCAATGTAAGGAACATTCTTCTCACTGATCACCAATGTAAGGAACATTCTTCTCACTGATCACCAATGTAAGGAACATTCTTCTCACTGATCACCAATGTAAGGAACATTCTTCTCACTGATCACCAATGTAAGGAACATTCTTCCCACTGATCACCAATGTAAGGAACATTCTTCTCACTGATCACCAATGTAAGGAGCATTCTTCCCACTGATCACTAATGTTTATATCCTATTTTAATTGCAATCTATTTCTCCAATCAGAGATACAGAAGCTCCCGAAGAAGCGACAACTCCAGTCGCGAAGCATGTTGAGCATTTTTTTTAACTCTTCAAGGACTTTTAAACACCCTAACAGCGAATGCCATATCTCAGTGTGGGCTTTTTTCTGATGTATACCAAGTATAGCCCCACAGGAAGTATATAAGCGGCATCTATACAAAAAGTCAGTGCTACTACCCATACATCACATAGAAAGCAGAGAACCCGGGTGCTCGATCCACAGTCGCTGGCTGAGTAGGGAAATGAGGAAAAGATGATCCACACTCCGGTGGTTGCTCTTAAAAAGTGTAATATTTATTGACAAGCCACAGTGACCAAATGCAAATGAGAACAGTTGACGTGTTTCAGCCTATAAGGCCTTATGACTAAGGCCTTATAGGCTGAAATGCATCAACTGTTCTCATTTGCGTTTGGTCACTGTGGCTTGTCAATAAATATTACACTTTTTAAGAGCAACCACCGGAGTGTGGATCATCTTTTCCTCATAAGCGGCATCTATCTCCTGGGTCAATCAGTAGGTCTTTTGTTTTGTACCAAATATTCAAGTGTGTTTTATTGAACGTGCACTGCATATGTACTTAATGTATGTGAACTATTAAAATTTGTTATATTTTTCTATACGTGCAGTTAAAGTCAATTTTTCCCCTATCCTTCAATTCTTCAATATATTAGGATGTGGCACTTGTTTACTCGGGGTGTTTGATTGCCACCCCAGGGCATAGCAATAAATTTTTCTCCAAAAAAAAGTTGTTGTTCAGTAATCCTCCAGTTGCAGCCCACGCTACTAATAGATTCAAATGTATTCATAAAGTGCGGCACAACCAAAGCAAATTATTATGTATCACATCAAATCCCTACACCACATATACTATGTATGACCCACAAATGATACAGTAAGGGGAAAAAAGTATTTTGATCCCCTACTGATTTTGTAAATTTGCCCACTGACAAAATAAATGATCAGTCTATAATTTAATGGTCGGTTTATTATGTGAGAGACAGAAAAACAATAAAAATATCCAGAAAAATGCATTTCAAAAAAGTTCTCAATTGATTTGCATTTTAATGAGTAAAATAAGTATTTGACCCCTTCACAAAACATGAGTTAGTACTTGGCGGCAAAACCCTTGTTGGCGATCACAGAGGTCAGACGTTTCTTGGAGTTGGCCGCCAGGTTTGCTCACATCTCAGGAGGGATTTTGTCCTCTTTGCAGATCCTCTCCAAGTCATTAAGGTTTCCAGGCTGACGTTTGGTAACTCGAACCTTCGGCTCCCTCCACATATTTTCTATGGGATTAAGGTCTGGAGACGGGCTAGGCCACTCCTGGACTGTAATGTGCTTCTTCTTGAGCCACTCATTTGTTGCCTTGGCCGTGTGTTTTGGGTCATTGTCATGCTAGAAAATACCCATCCACGACCCATTTTCAATGCCCTGGCTGAGGGAAGGAGGTTCTCACCCAAGATTTGACAGTACATGGCCCTGTCCATCGTCCCTTTGATGCGGTGAAGTTGTCCTGTCCCCTTAGCAGAAAAACACCCCCAAAGCATAATGTTTCCACCTCCATGTTTGACGGTGGGGATGCTGTTCTTAGGGGCATAAGCAGCATTCCTCTTCCTCCTCCAAACACAATGAGTTGAGTTGATGCCAAAGAGCTCGATTTTGGTCTCATCTGACCACAACACTTTCACCCAGTTCTCCTCTGAATCATTCAGATGTTCATTAGCAAACTTCAGACGGACCTGTACATGTGCTTTCTTGAGCAGGGGGCACTGCAGGATTTCAGTCCTTCACGGTGTAGTGTGTTACCAATTGTTTTCTCGGTGACTATGGTCCCAGCTGCCTTGAGATCATTGACAAGATTCTCTCATGTAGTTCTGGGCTGATTCCTCACCGTTCTCATGATCATTGAAACTCCACGAGGTGAGATCTTGCATGGAGCCCCAGACCAAGGAAGATTTACAAGTATTTTTGTGTTTATTCCATTTGCGAATAATCACACCAACTGTTGTCACCCTCTCACCAAGCTGCTTGGCGATGGTCTTGTATCCCATTCCAGCCTTATGTAGGTCTACAATCTTGTCTCTGACATCCTTGGACAGCTCTTTGGTTTTGGCCATGGTGGAGAGATTGGAATCTGATTGCTTCTGTGGACAGGTGTCTTTTATACAGGTAACAAGCTGAGATTAGGAGCACTCCCTTTTGAGAGTGCTCCTAATCTCAGCTCATTACCTGTATAGAAGACCCCTGGGAGCCAGAAATCTTGCCGATTGATAGGGGATCAAATACTTATTTCACTCATTAAAATGAGACCTACAGGGTTTAAAAGACCGCCAATGTCTCCTCTGTGGGCTCCTCTGAATATAATGCAATGCACATCGCATGGCTGTGTGTTGAGTTATTTTGAGGGGACGGCAAATTTACACTGTTATACAAGCTGTACACTCACTACTTTACATTGTAGACAAGTGTCATTTCTTCAGTGTTTTTTTTTTTTTTGAAAATTCTTTTTATTCAGATTTTAAAAACATACATAAAAATAACAACCTTAAGGCAGCCATACTTGACTTAAACCCTACAATCTTGGCCTCGCAGGGCCCAAAAAAGAAGACTAAACTAACATAGTCCTCTAACTGTTTCTTAAAGTAACCCCCCCCTCCTCCTCCCCCCCCTCCTCCCCCTCCTCCCCCCTCCCCGCTTAACTTATTTCTTCAGTGTTGTCACATGAAAAGATAGAAGAAAATATTTACAAAAATGTGGGGGGTGTACTCACTTTTGTGAGATACTGTATGTACAGTGTTACATGACCGCGCAATTGTCATTCAAAGTGCGAGACCGCTGAAAATTGACCTGGGCAGGAAGAGGGGGGGGGGGGGGGAGTGCCCGGTATTGAAGGGGTTAAGAAAAAGAAAACATTTTTGTGGCTGACGTTAGTTGTTCAGATAAAAAATTCAATTCAAATTTTGCTATTTTTTTTTAATACGTTCTGTTTAAAGTCCATGGTTCCTTATTATCTATTCATTCAATTGTTTAGGATGTGGCACATGTATATTCGGGGGTGTTTGATTGCCACCCCAGGGCATAGCAATCAATACTTTCTTGAATTAAATTGGGCGCTTTATGGTTCTAGCTGGGTGTAGATAGGAGGGGGGGGCGGGGCTATGTTGCGGCAGATTGGTGGGAATATTTAGCACATCATATAATGTTTTCTATGTGGCAGGACCTCTCTCCCGGGAGTGTAGAGGAAGCCGAAGAAGCTGAACCTGATGATGAATTTAAAGACGCTATTGAGGTAGGTAAAAAAAAAAAAAAAAAAAAAAAAAAGATTTTGATCTTTGTTCATTGGTGAAATGTCTATCATAGGACTGATAAAGAACGTACAGTTTGTACACTTGCGTAAAGTTATATAGATTTAAAATATGTATCCTCTTCCAGGCAAAGAGTGTATTTTTATGCTTTTTAAACATTTTTAACGCCATGAAATAAAAGCTTCCTGAGCTGCATGAATGACGCTCATCACACTAAAGGGTTTACTAGTCTCCAGCAATTTTTATTTTACTTTGCCTTGAATCTCGGTAATGGCACGTCTGGAATCTTTAACATTTTCTTGAGTTTTCTTTTAATGCAGTGGTGCTCAACTGAGGTCCTCCGGGGCTGTGAAAGTAACCGAAAGACATTGGCTGCCGGCGCTCCTGAGGACCATAGTTGAGCACCATTGGTTTTAATGTGTCCGACTTGCCTTTAAAAAAAAATGATGGGACCGTCTATTCTAATGGCTGTGCAGATGGAGCGGCGTTAGATAATGGAGTGCGTTTGGGCCATTTGAGAAAGGCGATGTGGTTTGCATGACCGCACGGGTAGCGCCGCACTCTGCTCCATCTGTGAGGATTATCCCGACGTTTGTTTTGTATCATATATGGTTTTAGTGACCATGGCTAAAGTGAGAAAACCTACTGATTTATTATCCGATCAAACATCCAGCGAGAAAATACCGCGTGCAAATAATAGTCCAACACAACGAGACGTGGCATCCGTTCAAATGCAATTATTTGTCTTTCCAATCTTTCAAATTTTAAAGGGTTAGGCCCGACCATAACACGGTTCGAATCTCGGTGGATTCAGCAGGAACCGACCAAGAGTCGAACCATTAATGGGAAGGCTCGATCGATCATCTTGGGTACAACCAGCCTGCTGGATTCTCTTGCGGTTATTGCTACTATAGCTGCTAGCGATAATCACTGTCTTCCCCCGGCGGGGACGGGTTCCCCCCGCCAGGATCAGACAATTGCTCGGCAGGAAGGATTCCCCTGTCAACACTGTCTGTGCTGATGGGGGAATCATGCAAATTTCTTGCACCGTGTACGGCCGTCCTTACTTGGCCTTTACCAAAAACCTGCCCGTGCAGATAAGGGGCGTCTGTAGATAAATTGTGCAGCTTTGAGTAAAGTTGAATATTGCCCTTGCTATAAGTCCCCTGCTAGCACAAGTCCCTGCTCCAAGCACAAATCTCCACCTTAGCAAAAATCTCCCCTTCAAAATGCTGACTCCCAGCTCAAAAATTCCCTTTCCCCCCAAAAAATCCTCCCTAGCTTAACCCTTTACCGCCCTCCCCTCCAAATCCCTGTTACTAGCACAAATTTCCACTTTAGCAAAACCCCCCCCCTCCTAGCTCAAATCCCCCTGCCACCTTAAAAATCCCCGCTCCTAGCACAAATCCCCATCTTAAAATCAATCAAATCAAATATCCCCCTCCAATATGCCCTCTCCTAGCTCAAACTCCCCCCCCCCCCCCCCTCCAAAATCCCTGCTCCAAGCACAAATCCCCCCTCCTTCCAAATTCCCGCTACTACCCTGTTTCCCCGAAAATAAAACCTAGCGTGATTGTCGGTGATGGCTGCAATATAAGCCCTACCCCCCCAAATAAGCCCTAGTTAAATTCCTTGTAGGTCTTATTTTCGGGAAAACAGGGTAGGGCTTATTTGGGGGATAGGGCTTATATTGCAGCCATCACTTACAATCACGCTAGGTCTTATTTTCAGCGAAACAGGGTAGCTTAAGTCCCCCCCATCCTAGCTCCCCCCCCCCCCCCAATCCCCTCTCCTATCACAAATCCCCCCTCCAAAATGCCTGCTCCTAACACAAACCCCCCCCCTCCAAATTCCCGCTACTAGCAGAAATCTCTACCTCAAATGCCCCCCCCTTCAAAATCCCCGCTCCTATCACAAATCCCCATCTTCGCCATAATCCCCCCTCCAAGCTCAAATCTCCACCCCTCCAAAATCCCTGCTCCTAAGACAAATCCCGATCTTGGCAAAAATTTCCTCTCTCCCAAAAATCCCCCCTCCTAGTTTAAACACCCCCCCCCCCCTCCAAATCCCTGCTACTAGCACAAATCTTCACCTTAGCAAAAATCCCCCCTCCTAGCTCAAATCCCCTTCCCCCAGCACAAACATGGGCTGTGCTCTCCCTCTTTCCCCACCTCTTCTCCCTCCTGTCTTTATACAGGAGATGACACAGAATCCTCAGATCAGGACTGTCCAGGGTTTGATTATTGCCCTCCACCCTCAATTTCTGCTGCCGGGACAGGAGCAGTGTGTGGGAGGAGATAGGAGGCGGGTAATCAAGCCCTCCATTCCGATTTCCGCGTGTTCTGTCTTAAAGGGATTGTAAAGTCAGTAGGTTTTCTATCCTAATGCCATTGGCTGCCACTGCTGTCAATCAACAAAGTCAGCTAGCCAATCAGGAGAGATGGGGGGCGGGGCTCTGTGTCTGAATGGGCACTGAGCTGTGACATGGCTCGGGTGCCCCCATAGCATGCTGCTTGGTGTGGGGGCACTGAACAGGAGGGAGGGGCTAGGAGCACAGAAGAGGGACCCGAGAAAAGGAGGATCAGGGCTTCTCTGTGCAAATCCACTGCAACAGAGCAGATAAGTATGACATGTTTATTATTTTTATAGAAAAAAACAGGAGACTTTACAACCACTTTAACTCCTGCTTACAGACAGAAGGGAGAAAGCACAGCCCACACCGCCTCCTGGCTCTCTCATCCTCTCTGCTCCTATCCGTACTCCTGTTGGCAACCAAGAAAGCTCTGTGGGCGCCTGGCATGTTCTTGGCAACCAATGGCGGCAGTGGTTAATAGAATGCAGGTGGCTGACAAAGCTTTCCATATTGCTAACAAGAGTACAGATGGGTGGAAGTGCGGGCTGTGCTCTCTCCCTCCTGTCTGTATACAGGAGTTAAGACAGAACACACTGAGATTGTAATGTACAGGCAGATTTGTCCTTTTGCTGCAGCACCCCTGAGGAGTCTTTGTGGCACACTGGTTGAGAAATGCTGGGACAGGGCTACCCTTCAGTGGGTACCCAGCAGGTTACCAGAAAAAAAAAATGATAAAAGGTAAAAGGGGGGGGGGGGGGGTGAAGGGATCAGACAGGGGCCCAGGGCAGCAGGAGGACATGGAAAGAAGGGGCAGCTGGAGCGGCATGTAGAGGAACTGATCCCTTTTCCTCCGAAATTGGTTGATCTATATGCCCCCCCTGCTGCCCCTCTTAGCAATGTGTACAGGGGAGCCGCATGGGCTCCCTGGAGCATGGCGCCGGGTTTCAGTTACCACCCCTGTAGGTACGCCTCTGGCAAAAAGTTTATGGATCCACCATACTTCCCTTTTTCTTCAGTGCTAAAACACGATCGCATCCTCCCCTCAAATCTCATCTATGACCTTAAATTTTCAATCAACATCGTTTATAGCCTTGACTTTCAAGTAAAGCCTAAGTAGTCTTAAAAATGTCCCCCCCCCCCCCCCAACACCTATTCTGATTAACTGGTTTTAAAAAAGTACATATAAATAAATACATGTATGTACGTATGGTCACGTGATCCTGCCCTCCTATGTCAGCCAGTGGCAGCTGCAGGGGAGAGGAGAGAACGCCTGCAATTATAGTTGAGCAGGGACATCACCCATAGGCTGCCATAGCCCATTTGTTGTTGGCGCTCCCTTCTCCCCTGCAGCCACTGCTGGCAGACACGGAAGCCGGATCATGTGACCGTACCCGAGTGGGCTGAAAATAGGTAAGTATATACATCTTTCTTACACAGGTTAATCAGCATAGGTGTTAGGAAGGGGGAGGGGAGCATTTTTAAGACTACTTGGTTGGTAGCCTGGAATTCCACTTCAATAGCGTCTTGCTGTATCTGTTCAAAAAAAACATACCTGGTATTCTTGCCAGTGGTTGCTGATTAACTTCCTGTGCTTTGGAACCTTGTGTGAGGTTTTCGATGTGTGGGGAGCTCCTTCTCCTCTGTTCCTCTATGTATTGGAGCGTGGACAGTATCCTCTGCACCTAGCGCAGAGTGGGAAGGGTTTGGGAGGGCAGAGGAGACTTCCAACACATATACACAGGCCATCCCACCCCAGGGAATACAGAACAAGCTAATATTGCACTGGATGCAAACTTATTACAGCATGCTGGAAAGTCACCAAACGTTCCATCTTGACCTCGTTAATGGAAATGGGGAATGGTCCTTCAGCATGGGCGTTCATAGTCAAGTGAAAAAGCTTTGGCTTTAATTGCCCCCAAGATCAATATGATAACAGACGTTTGCCACAGCTGTGATGGCCGTCTACTCATGAGTGCCCCTTTTATAACATATCCAAATTTAGTTCCTAACCATATTCTCTTTGTCCACGCTGCTTGGGAAAGGAGCAACAACTGATGACCATGGTGAGTGCAGGCCCGGTGATCCAGGAGAAGGATTTAGAAATGGCTTTTTCAAAAAAAAATTGTGTTTCCATATGCCCAGCTTATCTTTATTTTTGGCTTTTCATGGTTCTGGCCCTTCTACTTTCCCAGCCATAATTCCCTGCATGCTCTATTGCTATCAACACATATTCGATGTCCATTTATTGGAGTTTCATCTTTTTGGAGATAAATATATTAAATTGTTTTATTTGGCCATTTTATGGCATTCGATGTAAGAAAGAGTCAGAGGAAATATATAAACCAGTCAGTTTAAGGCAGAGGTCCCCAAACTTTCTAAACAAGGGCCAGATTACTGCGCTTCATATTTTAGGGGATAGGGGCAAACTGTGGCCAATGAGAGTAGACAATGCCCTATCGTTAATTGACAGTGGAAATAATACAGTTACATAGTACCCCATCATTGGTATCAATAGGAAAAATGGTGCCCCACCATTGATGTCAGTGGAAGGAATAGTGCCCCATCATTGGTGTCAGTGGAGGGAATAGTACCCCATCATTGATGTCAGTGGGAGTAATGGTGTCCCATCATTGGTGTCAGTGGGAAGAATAGTGTCCCGTCATTGGTGTCAGTGGATGGAATAGTGCCCCATCATTGCTATCAGTGGAAGGAATAGTGCCCCATCATTGGTATTAGTTGGGGGTATAGTACCCCATCATTGGTATTAGTGGGAGGTATATTTCACCATCATTGCTCTCAGAGGAATAACAGTGTCCCATCAATGGGAGGAATAGTGCCCATCTTTTTGGTGTCAATGGGAAGAATGGTGCCCGGTCACTGGTGTCATTGGGACGAAGAGTGTCCCATCGTTGGTATCAATGGGAGGAATAGTACCCCACTGTTGGTGTCAGTGGGAGGAATTGTACCCCATTGTTATTGTCAGTGGGAGGAATAGTGTCCCATCACTGGTGCCAGTGGGAGGAATAGTGCCCCATCACTGGTGCCAGTGGGAGGAATAGTGTCCCATCACTGGTGCCAGTGGGAGGAATAGTGTCCCATCACTGGTGCCAGTGGGAGGAATAGTGTCCCATCACTGGTGCCAGTGGGAGGAATAGTGTCCCATCACTGGTGCCAGTGGGAGGAATAGTGTCCCATCACTGGTGCCAGTGGGAGGAATAGTGTCCCATCACTGGTGCCAGTGGGAGGAATAGTGTCCCATCACTGGTGCCAGTGGGAGGAATAGTGTCCCATCACTGGTGCCAGTGGGAGGAATAGTGTCCCATCACTGGTGCCAGTGGGAGGAATAGTGTCCCATCACTGGTGCCAGTGGGAGGAATAGTGTCCCATCACTGGTGCCAGTGGGAGGAATAGTGCTCCATCATTGGTGTCAGTGGGAGTAATAGTGTCCCAAGGGCCAGATAAAGGCAAGCAAAGGGCCACAGTTTGGAGCTTACTGGTTTAAGGTTAAATCCTCACAATTCAGATAGCAGAAATCTTTGGCATAACTGCACAAGAGATGGAAAAGGTTCTAGGAGTACGTTTGTTTAGCATTCGTTATGGCCTGCCCAGTAATAACCCGAACTATCAGAATGGATGATTGCATGACCACCAGAACTTTGGGACTTTGATATCGCATGAAACTTTTGAGTGCTGCATGGGCTGCAATAAAATTAATCTTTATTCAAGGAAATGAACATTCCAACTATCGTGGACACAATATGTGAAGGTGGGTCTCCGTGGAGGAGACTATAATGCTGGTTAAGTCTGAAGGTAAAAGGAGAAGGAAACAAAATAAGCTTGTGTTAAAAATGCCATGAACCAGTAAGTGTTCAGAGAATCCCCTCCTGACCGACGAGCACGGTTTACCAAAGTCCATGGTATCCCACAGAGTTGGACTCTTAACTGAATTGAAGGTAGATGGAGTGAGGTTCCTCTTCAATGCATACATGAAGCTTCACTGGTTGGACGTGATGTTGGTGTAGCTACACAGCAAGAGTTCACTGCCTTCACAATAAATATTGGGATGGTAAACCAGTTTAAATGCGTCCGTCACGTTTTGCCTCAATGCAATGGAAAAAATATCTAGATTTTACATCGAACATAGAACTTTGTCTTTTTATTTTTGCATTCTACCTCTTCATCCGTGAATGTGACGTATTGCCCGCCATTGGCTGCGGTACCTTCATTGCCATTCTCAGACATCGTGCCAAAAGTGGCTTCAATAGAAACCAGTAAGAATGTTGTTTCTGTATCATTAATGTTCCATTCTTCCCACTAATGTTTGTGTCAGGAGGACGACGACGTGTCCCAGTGTCCTTCAGAGTACGAGCTCAACCTCCAGGATAATGGCTTCCTGAGCAGGAACGACGCCATCAAAAGCAAAGTCTCCAAACTGAAAGAGCAGATAAGAAAGAGATATCCTTCCAATAACCTGGGTGAGTTCTTCTGAGCTCTTATATCCCTGAATAGAGAGTAACATGTGCTAAGAAAATCACAGAGGCTACCATGGGTGACTTGCTGGGTTTTAATGCATACTTTGTATGTAGTGCTGCCTTTCTCAACACTTTTATCTCTGAGGATAAATTATTTACGAGTAGGAAAATGTCTTTTACATTGGTGATCAGTGGGCAGAATGTTCCTTACATTGGTGATCAGTGGGAAGAATGTCCCTTACATTGGTGGTCAGTGGGAAGAATGTCCCTTACATTGGGAAGAATGTCCTTTACATTGGTGATTAGTGGGGAGAATGTTCCTTACATATAGTTACATAGTAGGCGAGGTTGAAAAAAGACACAAGTCCTTGAAATCCAACCTATGTGTGTGATTATATTTCAGTATTACATTGTATATCCCTGTATGTTGTGGTCGTTCAGGTGCTTATCTTATCAAAACTTTTCTCCCTATTGTGGGGTCACCAGTACGGTATTTGTAAATTGAAATCCATATCCCCTCTAAAGTGTCTCTTCTCCAGAAAGAATAAGTTCAGTGCTCGCAACCTTTCCTCATAACTAATATCCTCCAGACCCTTTATTAGTTTTGTTGTCCTTCTCTGGACTCTCTCCAGTTCCAGTACATCCTTCCTGAGGACTGGTGCCCAGAACTGGACAGCATACACCAGGTGCGGGCGGACCAGAGTCTTGTAGAGCAGGAGAATTATCGTTTTATCTCCTGGAGTTAATCCCTTTTTTAATGCATGCCAATATTCTGTTTGCTTTGTTAGGCTCAGCTATGCCAAGCTGCTGCTATCGTCTACTACAGGGGTCTCAAACTGGTGGCCATCCAGCTGTTGCGAAACTACAAGTCCCTTGAGGCATTGCAAGACTGACAGTTACAAGCATGTCTCCCACAGGCAGAGGCATGATGGGACTTGTAGTTTTACAACAGCTGGAGGCCCACCAGTTTGAGACCCCTGGTCTACTAGAACCCCCAGGTCATTTTCCATCTTAGATTCCCCCAGAGGTTTTCCCCCCCAGTGAGTAGATTGCATTCATAGTTTTCCCACCCAAATGCATTATTTTACATTTTTCTACATTAAACCTCATTTGCCATGTAGTTGCCCACCCCATTAATTTGTTCAGGTCTTCTTGCAAGGTTTCCACATCCTGCGGAGAAGTTATTACCCTGCTTAGCTTAGTATCATCCGCAAATACAGAGATTGAACTGTTTTTACCCATCCTCCAGGTAGTTTATGAACAAAATAAATAGGATTGGTCCCAGCACAAAACCCTGGGGGACCCCACTACCCACCCCTGACCATTCCTGAGTATTCCCTATTTATCACCACCCTCTGAACTCGCCCTTGTAGTCAGTTTTCAATCCATGTACTCACCTATGGTCCATGCCAACGGACCTTATTTTGTACAGCAAACGTTTATGGGGAACTGTGTCAAATGCTTTTGCAAAATCCAGATACACCACGTCTACGGGCCTTCCTTTATCTAGATGGCAACTCACCTCCTCATAGAAAGTTAATAGATTGGTTTGGCAAGAACGATTCTTCATGAATCCATGCTGATTACTGCTAATGATATCATTCTTATTACTAAAATCTTGTATATAGTCCCTTATCATCCCCTCCAAGAGTTTACATACTATTGATGTTAGGCTAACTGGTCTGTAATTCCCAGGGATGTATTTTGGGCCCTTTTTAAATATTGGTGCTACATTGGCTTTTTTCCATTCCGCTGGTACCATTCCAGTCAGTAGATTGTCAGTAGATTGTCAGTAAAAATTAGAAACAATGGTCTGGAAATTACTTGACTGAGTTCCCTAAGTACCCTCAGGTGCAAGCCATCCGATCCCGGTGATTTATTAATGTTAAGTTTCCCAAGTCTAATTCTGTCCTCTGTTAGCCATGAGGGTGCTTCCTGTAATGTGTCGCAAGGTTAAACACTGCAAATTTGGTTACTGGAGCCCCTCGATTCCCTTGTGAAGACTGAAGAGAAGAATAAATTCAATACCTTCGCCATCTCCCCATCCTTTGTAACCAGATGTCCTTCCTCATTCTTTATGGGGCCAATATGGTCTGTCCGCCCTTTTTTATTGTTTTACATACTTAAAGAATTTCTTGGGAATTTTTTTTTCCTCTCCTCCGCTATGTGTCTTTCGTGTTCTATCTTAGCCGTCCTAATTGCACCCTTACATTTCTTGTTGCATTCTTTATAAAGTTTTAATGCTGATGATGATCCCTCAACCTTGTATTTTTTGAATGCCTTCTCTTTTGCTTTTATATGTATTTTTACATTAGCGTTAAGCCATCCAGGACTTTTGTTCTCTCTTTTATGGGATGCACTGGCTAATGCCCTTATTTAATATCCTCTTAAAGCAAATCCATCTCTCCTCCGTGTTCTTTGTTCCTAAGATTTTATCCCAAATTATATCTTCTAGCAAGGTTCGTAGTTTAGGGAAGTTGGCTCTTTTGAAATTCAGTGTCTTTGTGTTTCCTATTTGTGTGATTTATACTGAAGCAAATTGACCTGTGGTTTCATAAATTGCCCAGTATTTCCACATCCGTGATCAGGTCTGTATTGTTGGTAATCAGTAGATCTAGTAATGCTTTATTTCTAGATGGTGCGTCTACCATCTGAACCATGAAATTGTCCTGCAAGACATTTAGGAACATGGGTTAAGCCTTAGACGAATGCGTGGTTCCCTCCGCCCAGTCTATATCTGGATAATTAAAATCCCCCATTATGATAACACTTCCCATCCTTGCTGCTAATCCAAATTGTGATCGGAGGTACTCCCTCGGGCTAGAGGGCCTATCGCCAATATTAGGTCCTTAAATTGGTGATTAGTGGGAAGAATGCTCCTTACATTGGTGGTCAGTGGGAAGCTGCCTCTGACCCTGGAACTATGAAGGTATCCTCAAATGAGGTCACTCAGCCACAGCTCTAGGAACCCATTCCAACTTCTGGAGGAACCCCAGTTGAGAATGGCTGCTCAAGAGGTCACTAGGGGTTCCTTGAGCAATGAGCAGCCACTCTCAGCTGAGCAACCAACTGACACCAATTATCTTTTTTAGTGATCTGTAAGGGGGGGATTCTTCCCATAGAGCACAAATGTATGGAGCATTGTACTAACCTTCACAGTAATGTACCATGAGCTGTAGATATAGTAATTCTTGGCCTAGAAAATTATTTCCTGGGGTCCCTCTATGCTAGAAACAAAAGGCCGTTATAGGGACTTAGTTGCCTTTTAAAAAACAAAACAAAACATTTATACTTCAGAATCTTGGCTCTTTTAAAACTCTATGGCTACCGAGACTTTAGTAATACAAAAACACAACTGATGATTGTGTTGTCTCTCACACGCCAGCCATATTCATTATTATTATTATTATTATTACAGGTACTAGTATAGCGCCGTCAATTTACGCAGCGCTTTACACATGTTTTATTGTACATTCGCGTCCCTGCCCTCAAGGAGCTTGCAATCTATAGCAGGGGTCTCCAGACTTTCTAAACAAAGGGCCAGTTTATGGTCCTTCAGACTTTAGGGGGGTTGGACTGTGGCCAGTGGGAGTACACATTTTCCTGGTGTCAGTGGATGTAAACAATTTATCTTAGATATTAAGGTGAGGAATAGTACACCATCATTGGTGTCAGTGGGAGGAATAGTGCCCCATCTTGACATCAAGGGAAGGGATAGTGCCCCATCATTGGTATTAGTGGGAGGAATAGTCCCCCATCATTGGTGTCAGTGGGAGGAATAGTGCCCTATTGTCGGTGTTCGTGGGAGGAATAGTGCCCCATTGTTGGTGTTCGTGGGAGGAATAGTGCCCCATCGTTGGTGTCAGTGGGAGGAATAGGGCCCCATCATTGGTGTCAGTGGGAGGAATAGGGCCCCATCATTGGTGTCAGTGAGAGGAATAGGGCCCCATCATTGGTGTCAGTTGGAGGAATAGTGCCCCATCGTTGGTATCTGAGGGAGGAATAATACCCCTAAGTTGGTATCAGTGGAAGGAATAATACCCCATCGTTGGTATCAGTGGGAAGAATAGTGCCCCATCATTGGTATCAGTGGGAGGAATAGTGCCCCATCATTGGGCCGCTGTTTTGAGACCACTGCTCAACTGTCCCTAACTCACATTCATATTTACACACACACTGGGGACAATTTAGACCAGAACCAATGAACCTGCCAGCATGTCTTTGGAGTGTGAGAGGAAAGCGGAGTACCCGAAGGAAACCCCCACAGAACATGCAAACTCCTAGCAGGTAGGGTCGTGGTTGGGATTTGAACCAACAACCCCAGTGCTGCTAGTTGGAAGTGCTAACCACTTAGCTGCTGTGCTGCCATTAAACAAGTGTTGCGGATCTGATTTTTGTAGATTTAGAAGCCTCATTCTGTGAATAGTCAGTAGGCGACTGCAGATTAATTTTTTTTTAAGTTTTATTTGTCAATTTTTGCACTGACAAATATACAAACACGAACAACCAAGACCCGACGGGCCACACACAAATTTTAAAACTTACACTTCTTGCAGATTAACTTTTTAAACAGATGTCTGATTTTATATTTTATACCTCTGTTATTACCTTGTAATATTATGTAAAACAAAGTGTTACTTTTGGCATTTTTGTACTGTTGGGAAAACGTTGCGGTACAAGCTGCAATTGTGTCTTAACCACGGGCGGATTGTGATCTCAGTACGTTCCGTATTAATTTATTGGCTTTGCCCAAGTCTGAGACATAAAAGATTTCTCTAAAACTCGTTTTTGTTGTTTTGTTTTTTTTTTGTTTTTTTTAAATTCTCTGGGGGGCTCTGCTACAAAATCACCTTTTGTATGGAGGAAGGAGACTTGTAAGACATGTTGCATGGGACACACATAGCAGGCGTCTCCTGAGATATGTTACTTGTCTGCTATTGAACTGTGCATGCTAAATAATTCACGGAAAAGTCTTTTTTTTTTTTTTTTTTTTTTTTTACTCCGCAGTATTGTAGGTTAAGAGTTAGGATTAAAACTTTAGGTTGCTAACTCGAAACACAAGGAATCCGGTGTGCATTTCAATGTTGGTCTGAGAAAAGAATGAAAAAATAAACACGATACGAGCCGATTTCACAAACCCTGAAATAATTAGGAGCAGAGCGAGCGGCGGATGAACCGATCGCTGTGGGCATTTCTATACTGCTAATCCTACATACTGAGGCTGATTTTATTAAGGAAAACAGGCTGCTCACTTTAGCAAGGGAATTTTACCCCAGAGAAAAGTGAATGAGGTGATGTTTTACATGTAAAGAATACCCAATCATGTGCAAGGGAAAAAAAAAACAGCGTTTTTGCTTGCACATGATTGGATGATGGAAGTCAGAGCTCCACCTCATTCGCTAAGCTCTGGGGAAGATTCCCTTGCAAAGTGAACAGTCTATTTGCCTTCAGTTAATTAATGTGAATATTGGATATTACTGCGCTAACTCTAAAACAAAGTGAAAAAGCTAAGAATGTAGCAAGAATGTTAGAAAGTGAATGGTATAAAAGACAAATAAAAAATTGAATCATACAAAAATCATGAAATTCTGAAAAAGTCCAATGCCTGCGAAGGTCCTAAAAAGGACCAGTGTGAGTCCGCCACCAAATGGTGGCTAATCAAAGGTGTAATACACTGGCACTCTCCGGCAATGAGGGCATCAAAGGTGGGCATGCCCCAGTTGAAGTCCTTTGGGACGAAACGTGTCGGGCTTGGCTTTGTTTCTCACATTGCCCCCCCCATTTTTACTCTGTGATCACAGTTTTTATTGTTATTCTCATCACTACATTTTATACCATTTAGTTAATTAACCTCAATACCTCTAGTAGTATAGGGAAGAGGGAATCATCAGGTCCCCTGAAGGGGATTACAGGAATTCTATGCTTAACCACTTCAATACCGGGCACTTTCCCTTTTTTTCCCCCCTTTTAAGGCCATTGGGCGGAAGTGACGTTTGACGTCGCTTCCGTCATCCAATGGTATGGAGCCGAGTGGGGGCCATCTTTCCCTCACTTGACTCACAGCCTCTCTGGAGAAAGGACCGGATCATCTCCGCCACTACTGATGGCTCCAGTAAGCAGCAGAGCACCAATTTTTAAATGTGATCTTGTGGCGAATCCGCCACAGAGAACACTTTTTTCCTAAAGAGGACCGTCTGCCATTTCAGAAAATGCCGGGGTAAAATACCGGCGTCAAAGTAGCGACGTACAGCTACGGCGGATTGCGGGAAGTGGTTAACAATTTGTCGACTAGCAACGCACCGGTACGACACTAAACATCAAGTGGTTTTATCGGGATGATGCCTGCAGCTACAGGCATCATCCCTGTATTTGTTTTTTAGAGCCAGTGGTCAGCTCTCTTGTAAAAGCAATCCTAGTGGCTAACTAGCCGCTGGATTGCTTTTACAAGCAGTGGGAGGGGACATCTCTCCCACCACCTTCTGCAGCTTTACCGGTATCTCCTGACCCACCAGGAGTCCCGATCGGAACAGCTTTGTTTGCCTCTGACATACAGGTGCATCTAAAAAAAAAATTAGAATATCGTCAAAAATTTAATTTATTTCAGTAATTCAATTCAAAAAAGTAAAACTCATATATTATATAGATTCATTGCACACACAGTGATATATTTCAAGCATTTCTGTCTATTAATTTTGATGATTATGGCTTACAGCTAGTGAAAACCCAAAATTCAGTATCTCTGAAAACTAGAATATTGTGAAAAAGTTGAATATTGTAGACTCATGGTGTCACGCTCTAATCAGCTCATTTACTCAAAGCACCTGTAAAAGTTTCCTGAGCTTTTAAATGGTCTCTCAGTCAGTAGGTTACACAATCATGGGGAAGACTGCTGATTTTGACAGTTGTCCAGAAGACAATCATTGACACCCTCCACAAGGAGGGTAAGTAACAAAAGGCCATTGCTAAAGAGGCTGGCTGTTCACAGAGTGCTGTATCCAAGCATATTAATGGAAAGTTGAGTGGAAGGAAAAAGTGTGGTAGAAAAAGGTGCACCAAACAGGGATAACCGCAGCCTTAAGAGGATTGTGATGCAAAGGCCATTCAAAAATTTGTGGGGAGATTCACGAGGAGTGGACTACGGCTGGTGTCCAGTGCTTCAAGGGCCACCACACACAGACGTATCCAAGACAACTGTTGCATTCCTTGTGTCAAGCCACTCCTGAACCAGAGACAACGTCAGAAGCGTCTTACCTGGGCTAAGGAGAATAAAGGACTGGACTGTTGCTCAGTGGTCCAAAGTCCTCTTTTCGGATGAAAGCGAATTTTGCATCTTATTTGAAAATCAAGGTCCCAGAGTCTGGAGGAAGAGTGGAGAGGCACGGAATACAATTTGCATGAGGTCCAGTGTGAAGTTTCCACAGCTGGTGATGATTTGAGAAGCCATGTCATCTGCTGGTGTTGGGTCCACTGTGTTTTATCAAGTCCAAAGTCAGCGCAGCCCTCTACCAGGAAATTCTGGAGCACTTCATGCTTCCCTCTGCTGACCAGCTTTATGGAGATGCTGAGTTCATTTTCCGGCAGGACTCAGCACCTGCCCACACTGCCAAAAGTACCAATACCTAGTTTAATGATCATGGCATCACTGTGCTTGATTGGCCAGCAAACTCGCTTGACCTAAACCCCATAGAGGATCTGTGGAGTTTTGTCAAGAGGAAGATGAGACACCAGACCCAACAATGCAGACGAGCTATAGGCCGCTATCAATGCAACCTGGGCTTCCATAAGACCTCAGCAGTGCCAGAGGCTGATCGTCTCCATGCCACGCCGTATTGGTGCAGTAATTCATGCAAAAGGAGCACAGACCAAGTATTGAGTGCACACTATACTGTACATTGACATACTTTTCACTAAGCCAACATTTCTCTATTAAAAATCCTTTTTTTTTTTTTTTTTTTATTGGCCTTGTGTAATGTTCACATTTTCTGAGATACTGAATTTTGGGTTTTTCACTAGCTGTAAGCCATAATCCTCAAAATTAAAAGAAAGAAATGTTTGAATGATATCACTCTGTGTGTAATGAATCTATATAATATGAGTTTCACCTTTTGAATTAAATTACTGAAATTAACTTTTTGATGATGATCTAATTTTATGAGATGCACCTGTAGGAACCCTGGAGCGATGAGCTTACATCACTTCTGGTTTCCCGAGAAGTAAACGGCACCATTTTTCAAAAATGAAAAGCTTTTGATCACACCGATCCGAAAAGAATAATTAAAAATGTGTTTAATTGCCCCTGTCCCCCCCCACGCTTGTGCGCAAAGGCGAACGCACACACAAGCCCCGCACATACAAAGACCGCGATTGCCCCACACATGAGGCATCGCTGTGAACATCAGATCATGGGCAGTAATTCTAGCACCAGACCTCCTCTGTAAATCTAAAGTGGTAACCTGTAAAAGCTTTTAAGGCGCCGCCTATGAATAGTAAAATTTACGTCATTTGTTGCCATTGCACGGGGCGTGCGCAATTTTGACCACTTGCTTACTGCCCTGACCAATTTTCAGCTTTTACTCAGGTGATCACAGCATGCGCCGCACGCGCCCTTCAGGGGGGGGGGGGGGTCGTGCCCAGCGTGCAAAGGGGAGAATAGACGGCCTCCTGGCAAAGCAAATCCGCGCTGTAGTCGTCATTCCGCTATAGCGTGGTTATGAACAAATTAAAGGGTAACATGTTTTAAAAGAACTGAAATGATAAATAAAAAGGGCGCCAACCCTAAATGCAATACACCACACTTGTGACATGTTCGATATCTATTCACTTGGCGTAACCTCATCTTTTATATTTTCCAAAAAAACAAAAAAATGGATTATGTATTGTTGTTTTTTTTTTTTTGGATTTAAAGTTTAAAAAAGTGTATTTATTTAAAAAAAAAAAAAAAAAAAAAAATTGCGTTTTGAAAAACCGCTATGCAAATACCGTGTGACATGAAAAAAAAAAAATTGTAAAATCCACCAATTTATTCTCTAGGGCAGGAATCTTCAAAGTACGGCTCTCCAGCTGTTGTGGAACTTCACATCCCACGAGGCATTATAAAACTCTGACATTCAAAGACATGACTAGGGCATGATGGGAATCGTAGTTCCTGAACAACTGGAGGGCCGTAGTTTGAAGACCCCTGCTCTAGGGCCTCTGCTTAAAAAAAAAAAAAATATTAATGTTTTGGGGGTTCTAAGTAATTATTTAGCAAAAAATACCGATTGTTACATGTAAACAAAGTGCCAGAAAAGGCCCGGACTGGAAGACCCGCTTTGGCGCCGACGCTCCGATATGGATCTGAGGGCCACCTTCTCTAACTGTGATGGTAGAGTGAAATCCTATGAGTTTAGTGCAGCAGCAATACATACTGAAAACATTTTGCACATAAAGGATTAGACTTCATCCCTTTGGTTGTGTAGAGATGGTGATCGTCAGATGACCATAATTCAAGCCACAAATAATTTAGGATGGATATGTTCCCTGACCTAGAAGGGAATCACTTTTTATTCTGTAGCTGGGCACACACTGATACCATCTGGAGATCTTCCCTCCTCCTGGCAGAAGGATGAATTATACATCCTCCCTCCGTGGTATATTGCCATGATATAGCTTTAGCATTTTTTTTATTTTCTACGTTCTAGTGGAATGCTTGCCCGGACCGGGCAGGAGTCATCCTGGAGCACAGCAGCGGCGGTATGTAGAGATGCAGAATCCCGAGGCCTCTGCAGTGAAGGATGACTCCAGATTCTCCGACAAATGACCATGAATCATGGAACTCCTGTGGATGGTCTTACATGACCTTCTGAATCTCTGCTGAAAGCCAGGAATGCTATTGCTAACTATGAGCATGAGGTGATCCTATCATTATCAGGTACTCCGCCAGTTAACCAAGGCTACTGGAATAAGCAATCGAATAAAAGTATGTAGGTGGGGTGAAGAGTGGTGCCGAAGGATAACACACTCAGTCCCAGTGCAAAGAAACAACTCGTATTGGGATAATGCAGAGACAGTTCACAAACGACCCGGTGGGAAGGCAGTCCAACCGAGAACACTCAACAGCGTGCAGAGAGCAGAATGCAGCTGAATTGACATCTGTAGAGAAGGGTAGAAAGCGGCCTGGCCATCGTGTGGCCAACGGGCAAGGTGTCCAGAGAAGTTGCGAGCCCTCCTCGTTGGGAACCTTTCCCTGCCGCTAGTTCTGTCCCTACAAGGTGAGGAACCTGTCCCTACTCTACCAACTCGGAAAAGCACTGCAAACCTGGGAACCAGGACCTTAACCCCTTCCCACCAATATATGCGACCTCACAGAATTGGGCTTTTTTTTTTTTTTCCCCATGGGGCCACATATTGGCGTACCTCTGTTTTTGCTGGGAGCGCGCCACACTGAGCTCTCTCAGCACAGACCCCAGGCTTTCACGAACGATCGGGACACGGGACTTTCTGCCTTTGGCTATCACAGTGATCAGTCACTGGAAGCCCGCCCCTATGATTATTTCCTCTTCTGAATGAAGATAGTTACATTGTATCTTCCTAATTTTTCAAGGAGAGGAAAAGTGTGTAAAAAACAAAAAAAACTTCAAAAAACTGAAAAATAAAGATTAAAAAATTTAGAAAAAAAAACAAGATCAAGGTTTGCCAGGATTAGTGTTAGGGTCGGGGTCAAAGGTCACGGGCAGTATTTTATGGGTTGAATTTAACTACTTCCAGTCACATGTAACGACCAGTTTTTTTTTGCAAAAAAATTTCTTAGACCCCCCTAACATTATATATTTTTTTTAAAGCAGAGGCCTTAGAAAATACATTGGTAGGTTTTTGCAATTTTTTATGTCACATGGTATCTGCACAGCGGTTTTCAAACGCAATTTTTTGAAACAAAATTTTAATGCAAAAAGACTATTTATAAACCAATGTTTAAATTAAATGTTAAAGATGATGTTACACCGAGTAAGTAGATACCTAACATGTCACAATTTTTTAAATCTCCATAGATGATGTTTTAAAAATGTTTACAGGTTACCAGTTTAGAGTTACAGAGGAGGTATTTCTCTCGCTCGAACGTTTGCTGTGATACCTCACATGTGAGGCGTGAACACTGTTTACATATGCGTGCTCAACTTACCTATGCGTTCGCTTCTGTGCGCAAGCACAAAGGGATGGGACGCCTCCAAATTTTTTTTTCTTATTTATTTTATTTTTTACACTGTCTCTTTTTCTTTTATTCCTATTGCAAGGAATGTAAACATCCCTTGTAATAGAAATAAGGGATGACAGGTTCTCTTTTATTGAGCGATATGGGGGTCTATAATAAAACCCTGAATTTTTCCTCTACTGTTAAAAGCAAAAGATCAAAATTTGATCTCTTGCTATAAGGAAAAATTTTTTATTTACTTCCTCCCTAGACGGGAAGTGATGTCATGACTTTGCTCCAGTCCTCCTAGATCATAGAGGCGATAAGAGACGATCTGGTCTCTCTTCACCTCTATGGTCAGCCGCGCAAACAGTTGGCTCATTTCCTGGGCTTGCGGGTAAGAACAGTAAGCACCCCCCCATTGCTATCAGTGGAGGGAATGGTGCCCCATCAATGGTATCAGTGGGAGGAATAGTGCCCCATCATTGGTATCCTAGGGTGGAATAGTGCCCCATCATTGGTATCCTAGGGAGGAATAGTGCCCCATCATTGGTGTTAGTGGGAGGAATAGTGTCCCATCATTGGTATCAGTGGGAGGAATAGTGCCCCATCATTGGTGTTAGTGGGCGGAATAGTGCCCCATCATTGGTGTCAGTGGGAGGAATAGTGTCTCATCATTGGTGTCAGTGGGAGGAATAGTGTCCCATCATTGGTATCAGTGGGAGGAATAGTGTCTTATCAATGGGAGGAATAGTGTCTCATCAATGGTATCAATGGGAGGAATAGTGTCCCATCATTGGTATCAATGGGAGGAATAGTGTCCCATCACTGGTATCAGTGGGAGGAATAGTGTCCCATCACTGGTATCAGTGGGAGGAATAGTGCCCCATCACTGGTATCAGTGGGAGGAATAGTGCCCCATCACTGGTATCAGTGGGAGGAATAGTGCCCCATCACTGGTATCAGTGGGAGGAATAGTGTCCCATCATTGGTGTCTATGGGAGGAATCGTGCCTCAAGGGCCACAGTTTGGGGTTCACTGGAATAACGTATTGGAGTTAATTTCTTTCCATTTTGTTTCAGTACTGTAAATATTTAGAGGTTCTTCTGTTACGGCATTCATGCTCCGTAGCGATATAGACGCACATCCTAAAACACGCGATGTCTGATAAGGAGTTTTTTTTTTTTTTTTTCTTTTCCTCATGGCTGCATTCTGTAAAACGTTTCCTCGGCATTTACGTATATTCATACATTACTTGTGTATATGGATTCCACGCATTTCATCACACGGGGTGGCAGCTCTTTGTTTATTTCATTTAGTGCAACAACATCGGCTTTTCCAACGTGGGACTTGAAGTGTTTTCAAACTGATACATTTTCCCAAGAAAGTTGTTTTCTTTTCATTTTACTAGTAGAACAGAAGAGAAATCCATCCCTCTCCTCCCTTGGTCCTCTTCTAGTTGTCCCACCCCTGAGATTTGGCGTATTAGCGTGTACAGCATATTATTTTACCCTCCAAGACCCACCACAGCGCAAAAACATGTAAAATAAAATATTATAATGATGAACATTTCGTGCTCTCCCAGCTGATGGCAGTTGCTTTTGGAACCAACACTTTTTTTTTTTTTTTTTGTACATTTTTTTGAAATTTAATGTAACAACTGAACATTTTACTTTGTGGACCGGAGACATAAATTGCGAGTGATCCTTCCCTGGAATGCGTCACGTTGGGTTTTGGGCTCAGAAGCATTTGTAGTTTAAAAGTAGAAATTTGAGGAAAATTCAAACCTGATGAACCTCTCAAAAAAGTGTATTGTATCCCAAAAACAATATTTTCCATGTCATATTTTATTAGAAGAGAATTAATCTTTGTAAGTATTTTTTTTGTTTGTTTTTTTGTTATATTGTACAATAATTAGCATAGCAAGCAAGTTTTTCTTTTATCCATGGATGATGAAGACTGTGCTTTGTTTTGTTAACGGGAAGAACGATCTTTTGGTACCAAGTATATTTATAAAGGGACAATTTTTTTTTTTAACATTTGACCAAACTAGGTGGACCAGACCTTGGCTAATGCTCCTTCAGGGGACACCTCTGGGAGTTAATGGCCCATAAAGTGACACTAATCTCTGTTTTTTTTTTTTTTAATCTATTCAAGTATGTATTCTTCATTTTTTTTTAAAAAATGCCCTTTCTATTGCTCTTAGCCCAAAATCTCTATATGCCTTTTTTTTTTTTTTAAGAGGGTATCTACATTCATGCTCCTTGGTCACACTATATGTAGGAATGTAGCCACCTTCTGTTGCATACTCCTGAAATGTGCTATGGGACTGTGGACCTTTTGGGGCTACGGGACTGTGGACCTTATGGGGCTACGGGACTGTGGACCTTATGGGGCTACGGGACTGTGGACCTTATGGGGCTACGGGACTGTGGACCTTATGGGGCTACGGGACTGTGGACCTTATGGGGCTACGGGACTGTGGACCTTATGGGGCTACGGGACTGTGGACCTTATGGGGCTACGGGACTGTGGACCTTATGGGGCTACGGGACTGTGGACCTTATGGGGCTACGGGACTGTGGACCTTATGGGGCTACGGGACTGTGGACCTTATGGGGCTACGGGACTGTGGACCTTATGGGGCTACGGGACTGTGGACCTTATGGGGCTACGGGACTGTGGACCTTATGGGGCTACGGGACTGTGGACCTTATGGGGCTACGGGACTGTGGACCTTATGGGGCTACGGGACTGTGGACCTTATGGGGCTACGGGACTGTGGACCTTATGGGGCTACGGGACTGTGGACCTTATGGGGCTACGGGACTGTGGACCTTATGGGGCTACGGGACTATGGGACTGCGGGCCTATGGGGCTACGGAAATTGTAGAAGAAAACCGGTTAGAGTCTGCAAAAGACTTGAGAATGGTGCGGAGGTTCACCTTCCAGCAGGACAACGACCCTAAACATACAGTCAGAGCTACAATAGAATGGTTTAGATCAAAGCATATTCATGTGTTAGAATGGCCCAGTCACAGTCCAGAGCTAAATCCAATTGAGGATCTGTGGCAAGACTTGAAAATTGCTGTTCACAGACGCTCTCCATCCAATCTGACAGAGCTTGAGCTATTTTTCAAAGAAGAATGGACAAAAATGTAACTCTCTAGATGTGCAAAGCTGGTAGAGACATCCCCAAAAAGACTTGCAGCTGTAATTGCAGTGAAAGGCGGTTCTACAAAGTATTGACTCCGGGGGGCGCTATACAAATGTACCCCACACTTTTCACATTTTTTTTGTAAAAAAAAGTGAATCATTTTCCTTCCACTTCACAATTATGTGCCACTTTGTGTTGGTCTACCACATAAAATCCCAATAAAATACATTTACATTTTTGGTTGTAACATGACAAAATTTTTAAAATTTCAAGGGATATGAATACTTTTTCAAGGCATTGTATGGGATTTGTAGTGTGCATAGGGCAGTGTACATGACTGCAACTAAAATTAACTCCTCTTTCCAAAGTGATGGGGAAAAAGAGAGGTTCAGGAGCTCACAAAAGATGATATAAGGAAGCAGGAAAACACCATAAGAAACAATTTATTTAAAAATAGATTACTGGGCCAACGAGTAGTGGATGTGTATGGATTATTTTTAGAGACTAAGAATAATTAGTGTCACTTTAAAGGGAATCGTCACAGTCCCCCTACCCATTTTTCTCCCCTTACCTCTTACTTCTATAGCCAGGGTGTGCGTCAGCTTCCTCATTGGCTACCATAGGCAACTTCTCTACACTCCCTGTTTTTTGGTGTCTACATAGTCGCCCTATTGTAACTAGCGTCCTTCTACATATTTGTATAGCTTAATCATGACAGCCAATAACTCATTAGACAGCTGACCGGCACCTCCGATCAACGCACAAAGGATTCAGGCCAAGTGCAGATGTGGAAGAACAATTTGGTTTCTTGGATTTGTCCAAATTTACATTCTCAGAAACTAAGTTGCATAACGCACACTTCCTGTCCATTCATTATGCTGTGCGCCCAGGGGAAACTCTTCATAGATTCTGTTTATTCTTGGCCTCTGAACTGCGTAGATATGTTAGGAGGCGCCTGAGACAGGAAGTTAATTAACGCTGAAGTTGTGTGTGGCGCATTCCTTCAGTCACCTGTTAGTCCTATTAGAATAAGTTTAGCATTTTTGCCACGTTTTTCTTTTATTGGTCAAAGGCGAGTCGGCCAAACCCATTCCAATCCAGTGATAGAATTCTCCTGTTTCTCTATCTGACCATGCCTCCGGCTTTTCCTAGCATGCTTGTGAATTTTTCTACGTAATGTAATCGTTTGAGGAAACAATTAGAAATGGCAGAAAATTCCTTAAACTACCGGTATATCTTCGGCCAGTTCTTTTTTTTTTTTTCTAGCTTTGGGTTTAATTAGCAGAACTTAGAACTTTTGACATTTCAAACAAAGTAATCCATTTAGGCTAGGGGACAGATGGGCATGGTGTAGTTACCTTTTCTGGCCAAAAGGTAGGGTAGGTCCAGGACCACTTGGAGTCAGCAGTGTAGCTTTGTTAGGAACCTCTACATGTCCCCATAGGTAGGATGCCAGTGATAGGCAGCAATGGGGCTCCCTGGGTTCGAAAACTAGAATATGAAAAGTTTGTGTGGCGCCACCATGTTCGATCATGATGGGTAGTACTGGCGACCAAGCTACGGCATGGTGTAGCTGTAAGGATTTATCTCAGATACCCTTAGGGGGGAAGCAAGCAAGGAGAGGAGCAAGACTTTTGGACTCTTCCTTCCCCTGACCACTATTGGGAATTTCTCCTGGTAACGGGCATGTGTAAGTGATGGGTGGCTGTAGGACTCATTGCTCTAGGGCCTGTAGTAGGAATGTGCTCCGGCCAGGCCAGGTGTCTCTGGATAAGTAAGCTCACACGAAGGGGCAAGCAATAGCAGCTTTCATCGTCCTCGGATACCCTGAGGAGCCCTGGGACAAAAGTATTTCAATGTTCTTTGGGGGACCACTCCCTGCACAGGAATAAGCAAAAATGCTGTCTCCATCTCCATTAGTGATATATGGTATCCATGTCACCCACAATGTCCCTTGCCTCTCTGTGGCTCTACTGTGACTTATGCCATCTCCTAGCCCAGGCTTCTACTGCCAAGTCCTGGTCAGTTAGCCAACCCACCAGGAATGAGCAGGCATGCTGTCTCCATCTCCATCAGTATCATGTGGTGTCCATGTCCCCCACAGTGTCCTTTGCCTCTCTGTGACTCTACTGGGGCTTATACCATCTCCTATCCCAGGCTGCTACTGCCAAGTCCTGGTAAGTTAGTCCACCCCAAGTAGGAACGTGACAATACTTGCCCTACAAAATGACTCTTGGAACCTAAATGTTTGCTGGCTGTGGGGATGCAGCAGTTCTTCCTAGGATGGGCCCTCTGAACCTTTTAGCCCCAGAGGAACCCCTAAAATATTTTCAGGTCTCGGAGAACCCTGGTAAAATAGGTCTATTGAAGGTCATTGGTAAAATGCCCCTTACATTGATAGTGGGAAGAATAACTCCCTTAAGGGGTGGCCAGAATGACACCATTGTAGTCATGCTGCTGGCTTTGCCAAGTGGTGCTGGATCTGGAACTATGCATTCTCCGTCAGATGGGAGGTCAGTTAGCCACAGCTCATGGAACCACTAGTTATCCCTGAAGGAACCCGAGGGTTCTAGAGAACCTTTGTTTGAGAATGGCTGCCTGAGGCGGATACATGGAGTCCACCATTGGCATCCTGTAATTGTGCTTTCAGATACTTTTTATGCTATAGAACAATGTCTTCTTTTTAGGCCAGCCCCTCTGAAACTTTATACCACAGAGGAACCCTTGAAATAATTTATCTTGCCAAGGGTTCCCCGAGACCTGAAAGTCTATTGAAGGTCATTGGGAAAATTCCCTTTTACATTGGTGGTGGGAAGAATACTCCCCTTACAGGGGTGGCCGGAATGACACCCTTGCAGTCATGTCGCTGGCTCTTTCAAGTGGCGTTGGACCTGGAAGTGTGTAGGCACCATCAGATGGGAGGTTAGTTAGCCAGAGATCAAGGAACCCCTAGCTATCCCTGGAGGAACCCTAGGGTTATACAAAGCCCTGGTTGAGGATGGCTTCCTCAGGCTGATTCATGGGGCCCACCATTGTCATCCTCTAATTGTACTTTAAGATACTTTTTATGCTATAGAACAACGTCTCCAATTCTACCATTTACTTTGCTAGTCAAGTGTACAAAACAAGATAAACACGGCTTTCGTGGATACTCAACAAAATGTGTTCTGTTCATTAAACCGCCCTCTGCCCTGCAATCAAAGTTCTATAGTATAGTCAATAAAAAATAAAACAGAAGCAAATCTTTATATAAACAGATTTTAGTGTATAAAGATAGCTTTTTATGCCCACAACAAGTTAGCTTTTCATGCAGCACTAAAGCATTTCTCCGTCTGCCTATAAACCTCTGCCATGTCAGTGCATTAAAGCCTATCTCGGTGATGGGGTCTAAAAACATTTTGATTAACTTCCTTGTCAAATATTCATACTGCACTGCTGATCTTGTTACTGAAAGCATCCATCTCTGTTAGCATGAAGCCAAAGCAATCACAGCTTTATTGTGCGTGTGATAAAAGGATCATAATGGATGCCATTTCTTCGCTATCAATGTCGCTATCACATTAAGGGATAAAGAAATCAATAGATGGGGAAGGTTGAAGCTGAAATGTTCAGTGCCGGATACCTCCGGAGAAGGGGGAATGAAGAATTTATGGGTTACTATGTAAAGCAGCTGTGCATCTACTGAAGTGGAGAGTGAGAAAGGGAGCGGAAATAAATTCTCTGTTGACATGCCCTTTGCTTTTCTCATTATACTAACAGACCTCAGATATTTTTTTTTTGTTTCTTTGTACTTGACAGGCAATATTTCACGAAAGACATATTTAATATAACTGGTTTTATTTTTCATTTTTTTACGGTCGCCTAAGCCCCGTGCATCTGAATCAGTTGCAGGCAACATTTTTGCAATCACAGGTTGAAATGTTGGTAATGGATGACCATTTGGAACAATACCCACCCCCCCCCACCCCCCCCACCCTCCTTCTCTGTCCAACTCTCCTTTCTATTTTGAGTCTAACTTTGCCGGCTTCAGAGATTCTGCTCGATATTACGGCCAAGCCGTAAAGCTGACAAATTTTGTGCTCTAGGTAAACAACCTCACCTGAATTATGTGATCCGAATGGTCTTGTTTTGTAAAGGAGCAACCCCAAGAGATTGAGGGGGTGGGGACCTTGTCTAGGGGGCAGCAGAATAATCCTTGATGGCCCAGAGACTGCTCTGAAGGCCATCTCGGTGATGACAGGACATTACTGCCTTTTTATTAATGGCTTAGAGAATTGTGGTTTGTAAGGCGATAAGGAATATTATAAATGCATTCCTCAAGAAATGCTGATATGAAGAAAAAGGGAGTTTGTAAAGCTCCTCCATGTAATGGCTTCTATTAAAACACTACAGCCCAAGTGGAAGGTTCTATAATATTCTCAAAAAACTGCTATCGAATGTAATAGGCAACAGTTTTATCAACCTTCGCTTTCTGCTATGTCAGCAAAAATGTATTTCTCTTGACATGGTTGGTGCAAACAGGGGATGGCTACAAGGGAACGCTTCCCAACTCAACTCTTTACTAGGGTAGACGCACACCGATCCGCCATATTATTATGACCACCGACAGGTAAAGCGAATAATGTTGATTATTTTGTGACAATGGCATCTGAAAGTGGGTGGAATATATTAGGCAGCAAGTGAACACGATGTCCCTGAAATTGATGTGTTGAAAGCAGAAAAATGGGCAAGTGTAAGGATTTGAGTGACTTTGACGAGGGCCAAATTGTAATGTCTAGATGACTGGGTCAGAGCAACTCCAAAACTGCAGATCTTGTGGGATGTTCCTGGTTTGCAGTAGTCAGGACTGACCAAAAGTGATCCAAGGAAGGAGAACCAGCAAAAGGTTTATGGGAGACCAAGGCACTTTGAAGGAGGTGGGGAGGGAAGACTCTTTGAAGGAAGTGGGGAGGGATGGCTCATTGATGGAGGTGGGGAGGGAAAGCTCAGTGATGGAGGTGTGGGGGGGGGGGCTCATTAAAGGAGGTGGGGAGGGAAGGCTCCTTGAAGGAGGTGGGGGGGGGAGGCCCATTGATGGAGGTGGAGAGGCAAGGCTTGTTGATGGAGGTGGGGAGGGAAGGCTCGTTGATGGAGGCGGAGAGGCAAGGCTCATTGATGGAGGTGGGGGGGGGAGGCTCATTGATGGAGGTGGGGGGGGTTCATTGATGGAGGTGGAGAGGCAAGGCTCATTGAAGGAGATGGGGAGGGAAGGCTCATTGAAGGAGATGGGGAGGGAAGGCTCATTGATGGAGTTGGGGAGGGAAGGCTCATTGATGGAGTTGGGGAGGGAAGGCTCGTTGATGGAGGTGGGGAGGGAAAGCTCAGTGATGGAGGTGTGGGGGGGGGGCTCATTGATGGAGGTAGGGAGGGAAGGCTGGCCCATGTAGCCAGATCCAATAGAAGAGCTACTGGAGCTCAAATTGCTGAAAAAGTGAATGCTGGTTCTGATAGAAAGATGTCGGAACACACAGAGCATCATGGTTTGTTGTATATGGGGCTGTGTAGCCACAGACTGGTCAGGGTGTCCATGCTGACCCGTGTCCACAGCCAACAAAACCTACAATGGGCTTGTGAGCATCAGAACTGGAGCACAGAACAATGGAAGAAGGTGGCCTGGTCTGATTAATCACGTTTTCCTTTACATCATGTGGATGACCGAGTGCATGTATGTTGCTTACCTGGGGAAGAGATGGCACCAGGATGCAGTATGGGAAGAAGGTAAGCCAGCGAAGCCAGTGTTATGCTTTGTCTGGTGGAGTCCATGCCTACATTTCATTTAAATACATAAATACGTTATGGGAAAATGTTCCAAAGTTATAAAAAGAAGCACTGGCAGAAAGAACAGGATTGACTGCACCCCTGTTAGTAGGTCCCCTGGAGGTTGGCAACACACCACATGATGCACCAGGGAAGCATACTACAACATGAGGGGATTGGGGTTTGTGATTCTCCTACCTGTGGTGAAGCTTCTGCCATTTCATATTCATGGGGACATCACACTCCCAGAAACCTACCATGAGGAACCAATGTCGGGCATCCCCGCCTCTCCAAATAAGCAAATGACAGTTGGAACTTGCCTTTAATACTTTACTGAACAGATGAACAGATTTGTCTTTGTCCTAAAGTAGTTGTAAAGGCAGAATGTTCTTTACCTTACTGCATTTTATGCGGTAAGGTAAAAAAACCATCTGCATGCAGCTTTCCCTGCAGCCCCCCTAAATATATACCTGAGCCCGATCTCGATCCAGTGATGTGCATAAGAGCTGAGTCTCTCTTACTCCTGATTGGCTCAAATACAGCAGCAGGGGCTATTGGCTGCCTCTGTTTTCATTCAAAGGCAGTAGGGGGGGGGTGCGGGGGGCAGGGCCAAGTACAGTTCTGTATGTCTTATGGACACCCAGAACAGGACTCGGGAGCGAGCACGCAATGAGTGCCCCCATAGCAAGTATATATTGATATGAGTATTGGCTTATCATAATCATCCAGAACTAACCTACGACTTCTCTATTACTGTATATCTATGCCGCATTCTCTTCTGGGACTTTTCCTCCTTTTTTTCTCTTCCTCCGTTCTTCGGGTTACTCCAATCATACTATTGTTGTAATTGACATTGCCAAGTGTCAGTGGGGGACCTCATGAACATTTTTTTGAGGCCCCGTGAATTGTGGTTACTCCCTTGCGTGCAAAATAGGGTCATCTTTTTGTTTTGTAGTAGTTAGTGTTCCATGCCAATCATTTTATCTAAAAACTAATTCACTGGGGGCCAGTGGAAAGAATGCCCCTTACATTGGAGGTCAGTGGAAATAATGTGCCTTACGTTGATGGCCAGTGGAAAGAATGACTCCTTACAGCGATGGCCAGTGGAAAGAATGACCCCTTACAGTGGTGACCAGAGAAAATAATTACCTTACAGTGATAGCCAGTGGAAACAATGGCCCCTTACGTTGGAGGTCAGTGGAAAGAATGTCCCTTGCATTGGTGGTCAGTGGAAATAATGTCCCTTACAGTGGTGGCCAGGGTAAAGAATGTCCCTTACAGTGGTGGCCAGGGGAAAGAATGACTCCTTATAGCGATGGCCAGTGGAAAGAATGACCCCTTACAGTGGTGGCCAGAGGAAAGAATGACCTTGTACAGTGATAGACAGTAGAAACAATGGCCCCTTACGTTGGAGGTCCGTAGGAAGAATGGTCCCTTACAGTGGTGGCCAGTGGAAAGAATAACCCCTTATGCCGTGCACACACGGTCGGATATTCCGACGGGAAATGTTCAATGGGAGCTTGTTGTCGGAACATCCGACTATGTGTAGGCTCCATCGGACATTTTCCGTTGGAATTTCCGACAAACAAAATTTGAGATCTGGATCTCAAATTTTCCGACCACAAAATCCGTTTTCATAAGTTACATAGTTACATAGTAGGTGAGGTTGAAAAAAGACACAAGTCCATCAAGTCCAACCTATGTGTGATTATATGTCAGTATTACATTGTATATCCCTGTATGTTGCAGTCGTTCAGGTGCTTATCTAATAGTTTCTTGAAGCTATCGATGCTCCCCGCTGAGACCACCGCCTGTGGAAGGGAATTCCACATCCTTGCTGTTCTTACAGTAAAGAACCCTCTACGTAGTTTAAGGTTAAACCTCTTTTCTTCTAATTTTAATGAGTGGCCACGAGTCTTGTTAAACTCTCTTCTGCAAAAAAGTTTTATTCCTATTGTAGGATTCCAATCGTGTAATTCCGACCCACAAAGTTCCACGCATGCTCGGAATCAAGCTGAAGAGCCGAACTGGCTATTGAACTTCATTTATCTCGGCTCGTCGTACGTGTTGTACGTCACAGCGTTCTCGGCAATCGGAATTTCCGACCAAGATTTGTGTGACCGTGTGTATGCAAGACAAGTTTGAGCAAACATCCGTCGGGGAAAAAAAACATGGATTTTGTTGTCGGAATGTCCGATCGTGTGTACGCGGCATTACAGTGATGGCCAGTGGAAACAACGGCCCCTTACAGTGGTGGCCAATGGAAAGATTGGCCCCTTGTAGTGGTGGTCAGAATGCCACCCTTACAGGCAGCTATAAAGACCATTGGTGTGATGCTGCTGGCTCTGCCAAGTGTGGATGACCTCGGAACTATGTAGACGCTATCAAATGGGAGGTCAACCAGCCACAGCTCAAGGAACCCCAACCACTGGTTGAAATGGCTGGTATAGAACAATCTAGTGTTACATAGACTACTTTAACGAATAGCTGTTTTTTTTTGCTTAATATATGAAATACTGGGATATAGTGTAAACTCTCTTTACTCTTTAGTGGCTTGTATCAATGACAACTTATAAAGAGATGTGTGCAAGGATTACGTTTCAGAGGCAAACATAATTAGTTTAAAATGAATGGTATGTGTATACATTGTATGTTCTATCAACCTTACCAATTAACGGCACCTGTTTAAATAATAGCTTGGAGGAACCAGGTGATCTTTACAAATTATACTAATTTTGGGATTCGGAAAGCAAATAACGTCAGTTTTATATATATATGGCAATAGTGGTGACATCTGGAACACGTCTGTTCTACCTGCAACGTCTATATATATATATATATATATATATATATATATATATATATATATATATATATATATATATATATATATATATATATATATATATATTTTAGGGTATCGCACCTTTACTTTCCAAAGGAAAAGGAAATGAAGCAATAATGACAAGCTTTCCTGTTTAATGTCTGCAGTTTTTTCTTTTTTTATATTGTAAACAATATACTGTATATACTCGAGTATAAGCCGAGTTTTTCAGCACATTTTTTTGTGCTGAAAATGCCCCCCTCGGCTTATACTCGAGTCAAGCACTTTTCTGCAGCAGAAAATGGCATTTTCCAAACCGAATTTGGGGCCCTGTATCTCGAGGCCACTTGGTGCTAGGAACCCCAAATTCGGTGTGCAATCCCAGTGGAACTAGCACTACAACATATCCAAAGCTGGGGTTCCTAGCACCAAGTGGCCCCTGAGATATGGGGTCCCAAAGTTGGTTCGGAAAATGTCATTCTCTGCTGCAGAAAAGTACTTGACACTGGATATGTTCCACTGGGTTTGCACACCAAATTTGGGGTTCCTAGCACCAAGTGGCCCCGAGATATGGGGCCCCAAAGTCGGTCAATGTGTCCATCTGCAGCAATGTCATTTCGGGACCCTTTGTGTCCAGAGACCCCAAATTTTGGCTGCAGCTAGGAGGATCTAGGAACCCTTAACTACCAAGAATTTCGGGGGACCTATGGCTGCAAATGGGCACAGTGAGGCTGAAAATGGGCATTGTTGACCCTCTTTTCCACTTACAGTAGCTGCGCATTTCTCACCCTCGTCTTATACTCGAGTCAATAGGTTTTCACAGTTTTTTTGTGGTAAAATTATGTGCCTCGGCTTATACTCGAGTATATACTCTAACTGTAAAAATCCTCTCACAGTTTCCCTTGTTTCCTCCTTAATTAGCAGCACTCATCTGCTAATGGTGTTTCTTTTAGAATTTTGTGATTCATTTTTGTGTAGCTCACATGTCAAACACTAGGTCTCTGTGCCCAATCTGGCCCTCCAGGCCATTTCATGTGTCCCTTGCACTTCTCTTGCTGCTGCAGCACCCCCTCATTTCTGCCCCCACCTTGTCTCAGCAGCCAGCAGCATAAAGGAAGAGAGAACTCCTCCGCCAGATCTTGCGCTTCTCCATGCAGCCACAGCACCCCCTAATCTCCACCTCCCCTTTTCTCAGAATTTAGCTCCGGCAGTTCTCCTCCAAACCCTGCACTTTCTGCTTCCCAACTCTGTCCCCAGCTTCTTTCCGGTAGTGGGACAAGGGGGGGGGTGCACTGTGATGTAAGGGAAGGTGGAGGATTCTTGACTTCTGATGCTGGGGGGGAATTTAACATCTGATATAAGGGGGGATGGGGTGCTCTGGACATCTGCTTATAATTATTATGAGACTAATACAATTCTGTGCCAGTTGAAAAAGAGGGTCGCACACCGCTGGTATCATCCACAAGAAACTTTATTGGAGACTTCCCAGACAGAACACCATGGCAGAACCATCTTCCATGAGCTTAGACCACAGGAAAATGGCGCCCAGCCACACACAGGATCAGCAGACTGGAAAGCTAAATTAAAAGAAAATGAGAATTGGCTTCAACTTAGTTCTCCACCCATACAAGAGCCCCCCAGTGCATTTCTCTCACGTGGTGCTTAATCATAGCAAGGCCTCTATGATTCTGATTAAGCTCCACATGTGAAAAATGCACTGGGGGAGGCTCATCTCTGCCTCCCCCCCTTTCTCCCATCTTGGCAGTCGGCAGCAGAGAGGACAGAGCTCCTCCTACAGATCTTGTGCCTCTCTACAGCCCTTAGCACCCCCTCGTCTTCGCCTCCCCTGGACTCAGCATTTACCAAACTTCGGCCACTGACTCCAGTCCTCCTCCAGACCATGCACTTTTTGCTTCCCAACTTCTTCCCGGCAGCACAAGGTAAGGGGGGATGGGCTGGGGTGGGGGACTCTTGACTTCGGATGGTGAGGGAGCTCTTGACATCTGATGTAAGACGGGCGGGTGCTCTGGACTTCTAGTCTTACAGATACAACTGGCCCTTTGGGGGTAACCATATTGCTGATGCAGCCCGTGATGAGATTGAGTTTGACACCCCTGATTTACATCAATACTTTAGGATAGCAATACCAGTGAGACCCTATGGGTCCTGTGATATTTATCCATTTTCCTTAAGAGCACTGTTGCGGAATACGTTGAATAGTTTATAGATTGGTTTGCGTTTATGGAATAAAATTGCTCCTCATACTTCACATTTTAGAAAAAAAAAATCTACATTTTATTTTATTTTTTTCGTCCGTTTGAAACACTTCGGGCATAACTGTGAGTTGCCTGAAAGATCGGGCCAAAATAAAATCCTAAATGGATGAAGGTTTGTAGCTTTTGCTTTCTGGTGCAGACGCGCGGGGAAAGTGGCCACCTGTGGCCTCCATGCTACTTCATAATGTGCTGCTTTGGCCTGATCCCCACCGCGGGCCGCTGAGCTCTAAATCAAAATGGCGTAAATGTAAAAAGCTGAAAATTTATAGGAGTAACAATTTTACAACATACCGTGTGCTGGAGGGGGGTGGCTGTAAGATTTCAAGCATGAGTTATGTTTGCAGGCAGGAGCTGTCCTTCTTTCTGCTCACACATGATCACCATGGCTGTGCTGCCTATAATGGAAAAAAGATGTTCTCTGAGTATTTTCTGCCTCAGCCAACTAATATAAACTTCAAGATAAACTAATCCAATCTCAGAATTCCTGTCCGGCCAAATGAGGGGGCGTAGGCTGTAGGACCAAATTTCCAACAGTATTTATCACGCATATTAGGATGACAGCAAACAGCAGTAGAGGGACCAATCCAACACACCATGGCACTATGGCTTTGCGTCTGGATAATTTTACGGGGATGATGGATTAGATTTATAGTCCTCCATGGAATACATGTAAGGCTGAACTCCATGTAAAAAGCTAAATAAACGCATAAACTAGAGAAATGGGAGCCACCATCTTTAGGGTGCAATGTACAGCCTGGAAGGTTTTATTGTTGGTCTCTTGAGTAAAGCAGTCAGTCTGCATGTGATTACCATATCATAGCTGACATCACAGGATTGGGAACCACTACTACTCCTGATTTGTTAACGGGGCCTGGAGTTGAGGGCCAACTTTGACAGCTTGCACATGCAGAGCAATAAGGCAGTACAGCCAGTCCTGCTCAGCAAGTGTCAGGGCCCCACTTTTGAATTGATAGGGCCTGGGCCTGGTATAGGAGGGCCAGTGCACTGCCTTATCAATGGTGCAGTTGCTTGGTGATTAGGGTGTTCCCAGGCACAAAATAACCCAGTGGCAGGATACCTGACTAATAACTAACAAACAAAAGCCTAAGTAAATATATACAATATATACAGAAATTGGGAACGCCGAAAAGCAGGGAAAACTGGAAGTGCCAGGGAGCAGATGGGAAAGGGAACCAAAACTAGGATCGGGAACAAGGATGGGTGCAAGTACGAGACAGCAGGATACAGGGTGCAGTGAACAGGTCAGGAGCAGGTACAGGATAACAGCAATATCTGGCAGCAAGGAAAACACAGGAGTGAGGCGCACTTAGTGTGAAAGGGCCTAAATACCCTCCTAGCAGTCAGCATCAGGCAAAATCTGTTAGTTGCTGGAAATTAGAATTATTTGCAGTGAAACAAAATCCTTCCAAATACAAGCACACAGCAAACATGAAAATATAAGTGAACCAAAAAAACCCTGTAGCAGAATACCTGACTAATGACTAACAAACAAAAGCCTAACTAACAATTGCAGGAACAGGATAACAGCTAGCAGTATCTGGCAGCAGGCAAAACACTGGAGTGGGAGACACTTAGTTTGGGAGGACATAAATACCCATCCAGCAGCCAGCATCAGGTGGAAACTGATTGCTGGGAGTGAGATTTATTTTCAGTGGAGCAAAATCCTTCCAAACACCAGCACAGAGCAAACGTGAAAATATAATGGAACCAAAAAACCCAGTAACAGAATACCTGACTAATGACTAACAAACAGATGCCTAACTAACAATTAATGATAGCAGGAACAGGATAACAGCTAGCAGTATCTGGCAGCAAGCAAAACACTGGAGCGAGAGACACTTAGTTTAGGAGGAACTAAATACCATTCCAGCAGCCAGCATCAGCTGGAAACTGATTACTGGTGTCTGTTGGCTGCTGGGAGATACCTTGAAGACAACAAGATACAGATACCTGCTGGTGGACAATGGAATCAAAACCCTCCGCCCAGGGAACCAGAGCCACAGCGCCACCAGCAGGTGATTTAGGTCCTGACACCTGCATGCCTGTCATAGGCAGAAGCAGGCATGCAAGGGTGGCTCCATGGGATTCTGGAAGGCCTAGGAGCCACCCTGAATACAGGAAAGGCGTGTAGAGAAACCTCCAAAGAAGACTTCAAAAAGTGGTAGTCTGCAGATAGAAAGTAAAGCGCAAACATAGTACGTCTTGTAGCATGCTGCTATATATCAGATTTCACGTTGAGTGTTAAATAAAATGTTAAAATGGGATTTTACTTTGCATAGTGTTTTTTCTCCTTGTTACTATAAAACTATGAGCACTTTTATGAGCCTGCCTACTAATAAATATGACATCATAGTGGCCTATTCCACCCTGTGCTATTACGACTGTTGTACAAACCGATGAAAACCAAATTAAACCCAAGGTGTGTTTTTGTAATGACATTACCCAAGTTTGTGTTCCATGGCCAGTTTCCGAACACCTATAATAATACATCTACACCCTCCGAAATGTATAGATTTGTGTTGACCTTTATGGTTTGCCTGTCATTGGCTTTACAGCACCACCTTTACTGTTTACCTTCAGAACTGCTGGCTGCTTTGTTTTGCACACATCACATTTCTATTCCCCAAAGTTTGCAGTATATCACCGTTCACATTTAATGCGTTTGCAGAACTGTCTCTCTTAAAAGACTTCTGTTCTGCAAAGATTCCTGTAGAATATCTGGCTTGGAGGGGGGGGGGTTGATTTTCTTTCACAACACAAGTATAACGCAAAAAGCTTGTCAACCTGCCTATAATCGTGAAGAATGCCAGAAATGGAGCCCGTAAATGACACATTCCAATGAGAACTGATGTCATATTTTCTTTTCTAGACCAAATATTTTCACACTTGTCACTCTAATAGTCTTGGGGTAGAGCAAGCAACATCACTGCAAAATTGTTTTTTTTTTTTGGAATCATTAACCTCTTGCTGCCCATGTAACACAGGGGGTGGGCTTTAATGTCCATGTGCTGCAAATACAGTTAGGTCCATATATATTTGGATAAAGACACAATTTTTTGTTTTTTTCAGATATTTACCAAAACACATTCAAGCTATAGTTTATATAGTGGATATGGGATGAAAGTGCACACACTCAGGTTTAATTTGAGGATATGTACATCCAAATCGGAGGAAGGGTTTAGGAATTACAGCTCTTAGTAATAGCCATCCCCGCTTTTTCAGGGACCAAAAAAGTAATTGGACAGTTGAATCAAAAGCTGTTTCATGGCCAGGTGTGGGCTACTCCTTCATTATTTCTTCATTAATTAAGCAGGTAAAGGTCTACATAGGGCTGGGAGATTTTCTTAAAAAAAACTCGATTCACGATTTGAATCGAGTTCTTTTTTTTTTTTTTTTTTTTTTTTATGGACACCGCGCCGGTCCTGAGGAGCTGTGGGCAGGAGTTTTTAGGCGAGGCCGTGGCTTCGGCCTAGTCCACGAGGCCAGACGTTGCGGACTAGGGCAAAGTCGCGGCCTCACCTAAAAACTCCTGCCCGCAACTCCTCAGGACCGGCGTGGTGTCAGCGCGGGTCCTGGGGAGCTGCAGGCAAGAGTTTTTAGGAGAGGCCGCGGCTTTGGCCTAGTCCGCAGCGTCTGGCCTCGAGGACTAAGCCGAAGCCGCGGACTAGGATGAAGCCGTGGCCACGCCTAAAAACTCCTGCCCGCAGCTTCTCAGGACTGGCGCCGGTGAAAAAAAAAAATCGAAATGAATCGATTTGACCTCTCAACTCGATTCAAGATTTAAATCTATTTTTTCCCCAGCCCTAGGTCTACAGTTGATTCTAAGTGTGGTATTTGCAGTTGGAATCTATTGCTGTGAACCTACATCTTGCATTCAAAGGATCTGTCCATGAAAGTGAAACAAGCCATTGTAAGGCTTCAAAAATGAAACAAACCCATCAGAGAGATAGCCGCAACATTTAGGAGTGCCCAGCTCAACAGTTTGGTACATTTTGAGGAAACAAAAATGCACTGGTGATCTCTGCAACATAAAAAGGCCTGGACATCCACGGAAGACAACAGTGGTGGATGATCGCAGGATCTGCTCTATGGTAAAGAAAAACCCATTCACAACATCCAGACAAGTGAAGGACACTCTCCTGGAGGTGGCTTATCATTGTACAAAGTCTATAATCAAGAGAAGACTTCACGCGAGCAAATGCAGAAGGGTCACCACAAGGAGCAAACCATTCACAAGCCTGAAGAATAGAAAAGCCAGATTAGACTTTGCCAAACAAAACATCTAAAATAAGACAGATCAGTTCTGGAAAAGCATTCTTTGGACGGATGAAACTAAGAACAATATGTACCAGAAAGATGGGAAGAAAAAAGTGTAGAGAAGGCCTGGAGCAGCTCATGTTTCAAAGCACACAACATCATCTGTGGTCACATGGTGGAGCTTGCAGTGTGATGGCATGGGCATGCATGGCTTCCAGTGGCACTGGGTCATTGGTGGTTATTGATGATGTGGCAGAAGCAGCCGGATGAATTCTGCAGTATTTAGAGATATACTACCAGCCCAGATTCAGCCAAATACAGCAAAGTTGATTGGACGGCGCTTCACAGTACAGATGGACAATGATATAAAACACACTGCAAAAGCAACCCTGGAGCTCTTGAAGGAAAAGAAGTGGAATATTCTGCAATGGTCGAGTCAGTCTGCTGATCTCAACCCAATTGAGCATGCATTTCACTTGCTGAAGGCAAAACTAAAGGCAGAAAGGCCCACAAAGAACAACTGAAGACCGCTGCAGTTGGAGCCTGGTAAAGCATCAAAAAGGAGAAAACCCAGTCTTTGGTAATGTCTATGGGTTCCAGACTTCAGGCAGTCATTCTCAGTAAAGGATATTCAGCAAAATATTAAAAATGAACATTTTATTTATGATTATATTCATTTATCCAATTACATTTGAGCCCCTGAAAATGGGGGGGGGGAGAGACTATGTATAAAAATGGCTGCAGTTCCTAAAATTTGTACTTGATATTTATGTTCAACCCCTTGAATTAAAGCTGGAACTCTGCACTTCAAATTCATTGGGATTGTTTCGTTTTAACTTTTATCTGATCAAATATATGTATATAATATAATATATAATATTATATAATATATATTTTAGCAGAGCCAAATATATGAAAATTGTGCCTGTGTCCAATTATATATGGACCTAACTGTAAGCATCCATGGGCACCCAAGGTTTCTGTGCTTCCAGTGCCATAGACTGCTCTCGATCTCTAGTTGTGATTGAGAGCCAGTAAGACAAGTGATTACTGTGACGGCCAATCACAGTGGTTGTGCGTGCCAGAAATTCTTCCTGCCCCCCCCCCCCCCCCGAACCTAAAGCCCTATTTTAATGGGACGCTGAGGCTGGAAGGAAGGGCTTAAAGCAGAACTGTATGCCGCACCTTGTCACAGGTTGTCATAGTCTGGTGTCCTCCAGGGTTCTGAGCAGAGAAAACAGGCTTTGCATTTTTCTCCAGGATTGGTAAGTCTGGGATTGGGTCCTGGAGCCTGGGGGATTTGCAGAGACTTGGAAGAATGAAGCCTCCAGCTTTTTTTTTTTTTTTCAGCGGGAACACGGAGGAATGCAGTTCCAGCACCTCTAGAACTGAATGTATGGAATGGCAAGGGGTGCTGAAGGGTCTATTTATGATGACTGCTGTGGAATGTATAGTTGATGGAGGGGATCTATTGTTGCTGGGTGTGGAACTTATGTTCCTTGGTTGCCAATCGTTGCTGGGAGGGATCTACTGTTGAAGGAGGGGTCAATTCTTTCTGGCTGCTAGAGAGTCTATTAATTCTGGCTGTTGGGAATCTATTATTACTGGAGTGTATCCATTGTTGCTGGGGGGGGGGTTGTTGGCTGTTGGGAATCTATTATTACTGGGGTGTATCCATTGTTGCTGGGGGGGGGTTGTTGGCTGTTGGGAATCTATTATTACTGGGGTGTATCCATTGTTGCTGGGGTGGGGTTGCTGGCTGTTGGGAGTCTATTGTTGCTGGGGGTGGTTCTATTTTCATGCAACGCTGTACCCTAACTAAATTTTGTATCATTTTTTTTCCCCCAACAAATAGAGCTTTCGTTTGGTGGTATTTGAGCACCACTTATTTTTTTGCGCTATAAACAAAAAAAAAAAAGACCCAAAAAAAAATATATATTTTTTTTACTTTCTGCTTTAAAACATATACAAAAAAAAAAAAAAAAACAAAGCAAATTTCTTCATAAATTTAGGCCAATATGTATTTTGCTACATATTTTTGGTTAAACAAATCCCAATAAGCGTATATTGATGGGTTTACGCAAATGTTATAGTGTCTACAAACGATAGTGTGTATATACTGGAATTTTTGTTTACTTATCTTTTTTTTTTACTAGTAATGGCAGTGATCAGTGACTTATAGTGGGATTGTAATATTATGATGGCCAATCTGACACTAACTGACGTTTGTGGGAACTAGTGACACTAATCCAGTGATCAGTGCTAAAAAAATATGCACTGTCACTGTACTAATGACACTGGCTGGGAAGGGGGTTAAACATCTAGGGCAATCAAAGGGGTAAATGGGTGCCTAGCCAGTGTTTGTGTGTACTGGGTGCTGCTTTTACTGAGAGATGTGCTGGTTTTTACTCCTTGCTTTGCAGGGAAACAAAAACCGGCACATCCCCACTGACAGGGATTGTTTGTACTGTATTGTATTGTTTGCATTAACAGAGCTCTGTCCTCCTTCCTCCTCGCTGATCAGCGGGTGCCGGCGGTCATCCATTGGCCAGCACCCGCTGATCGGCTTGTGCTGTGACAAATCGCGTGCCCGCCCCCTTCCCAGAAGTGCCGGATCACGTACTAGGTTCGTGATCCGGCACAGGAGAGCCGCTCTGCCACAGTACTCATACATGAGGCAGCCGACAAGAGGGTAATCTATACAGGACCTGTGATATCATTGAACCAAAGACCCCACTCATGGGGAGGGGGAGGGGGACTTCACACACAAATGCTTTCACCTGCATCAGCCTGCAATGTCCGTGTGTGCAATGATTTATTGAGTATTCTGTATGTCCACCATGTGTTCCTCTAACAAGATGATGTGATTAATGTGGCGTGCTCTTTCTTTATCTCAAAGATTCTATCTGTCCTTTTTATGTTCCAGGTAACTGTTATGGATGCAATGCACCCTTTTCCATACTACTGAAGAAGAGGGTATGTCCCTTTTATTTCCTTTTTGACCTGAACACATCGTGTTTTGTTTCTTTAGTACAGAAATATGCCTAATGACCTGCCAGAAATCTAGTAAGCATCTAACCCAGGGACCTTGAAACCTTTCAGTATGAGGGCCACTTTGTATTGGTGGGCTGAAGAAACTCCTCCCCCCTCCCCCCCCTTACATCAGGGTGCCTATCGGTCAACCTTTCTGCTAGGATCCCCATTAGAGTCCTTCCTTACATCAGGGACCCTATCAGAGTGTCCCCCCTTGCGTAGGTGGCCCCCAATAAGAGTCCCCCCCTTGCGTAGGTGGCCCCCAATAAGAGTCCCCCCCTTGCGTAGGTGGCCCCCAATAAGAGTCCCCCCCCTGCGTAGGTGGCCCCCAATAAGAGCCCCCCCCTTGCGTAGGTGGCCCCCAATAAGAGCCCCCCCTTACGTAGGTGGCCCCCATCAGTGTCCCCCCCCCCCTTGCGTAGGTGGCCCCCATCAGAGTCCCCCCTCCCCTTGCGTAGGTGGCTCCCATCAGTGTCCCCCCTGCCCTTGCATAGGTGGCCCCCATCAGTGTCACCCCTCCCCTTGCGTAAGTGGCCCCCATCAGTGTCCCCCCTCCCCTTGCGTAGGTGGCCCCCATCAGAGTCCCCCCTTGTGCAGGGGGCCCTATCAGAGTTCCCCCCCCCTTGCGTAGGTGGACCCCAGCAGTGTTCCCTCTCCCCTTGCGTAGATGGCCGCCATCAGTGTCCCCCCTCCCCTTGCGTAGGTGGCCCCCATCAGTGTCCCCCCTCCCCTTGCGTAGGTGGCCCCCATCAGTGTCCCCCATCCCCTTGCGTAAGTGGCCCCCATCAGTGTCCCCCCTCCCCTTGCGTAGGTGGCCCCCATCAGTGTCCCCCCCCCCTCCCCTTGTAGGTGGCCCCCATCAGAGTCCCCCCTTGTGCAAGGGGCCCTATCAGAGTTCCCCCTCCCCTTGCATAGGTGGCCCCCAGCAGTGTCACCCTTCCCCTTGCATAGGTGGCCCCCAGCAGTGTCACCCTTCCCCTTGCATAGGTGGGCCCCATCAGTGTCCCCCCTCCCCTTGCGTAAGTGGCCCCCATCAGTGTCCCCCCTTCCCTTGCGTAGGTGGCCCCCATCAGTGTCCCCCCCCCTCCCCTTGTAGGTGGCCCCCATCAGAGTCCCCCCTTGTGCAAGGGGCCCTATCAGAGTTCCCCCTCCCCTTGCATAGGTGGCCCCCAGCAGTGTCACCCTTCCCCTTGCATAGGTGGGCCCCATCAGTGTCCCCCCTCCCCTTGTGTAAGTGGCCCCCATCAGTGTCCCCCCTCCCCTTGCGTAGGTGGCCCCCATCAGAGTCCCCCCTTGTGCAGGGGGCCCTATCAGAGTTCCCCCCCCTTGCGTAGGTGGACCCCAGCAGTGTTCCCTCTCCCCTTGCGTAGATGGCCCCCCATCAGTGTCCCCCCTCCCCTTGCGTAGGTGGCCCCCATCAGTGTCCCCCCTCCCCTTGCGTAGGTGGCCCCCATCAGTGTCCCCCCTCCCCTTGCGTAAGTGGCCCCCATCAGTGTCCCCCCTCCCCTTGCGTAGGTGGCCCCCATCAGTGCCCCCCCCCTCCCCTTGTAGGTGGCCCCCATCAGAGTCCCCCCTTGTGCAAGGGGCCCTATCAGAGTTCCCCCTCCCCTTGCATAGGTGGCCCCCAGCAGTGTCACCCTTCCCCTTGCATAGGTGGCCCCCAGCAGTGTCACCCTTCCCCTTGCATAGGTGGGCCCCATCAGTGTCCCCCCTCCCCTTGCGTAAGTGGCCCCCATCAGTGTCCCCCCTCCCCTTGCGTAGGTGGCCCCCATCAGAGTCCCCCCTTGTGCAAGGGGCCCTATCAGAGTTCCCCCTCCCCTTGCATAGGTGGCCCCCAGCAGTGTCCCCCCTCCCCTTGCGTAGGTGGCCCCCAGCAGTGTCACCCTTCCCCTTGCATAGGTGGCCCCCAGCAGTGTCACCCTTCCCCTTGCATAGGTGGCCCCCATCAGAGTCCCCCCTTGTGCAGGTGGCCCCTATCAGAGTTCCCCCTTTACATCAGATTTGCTTATATCGGGGTTCCTATAATAGTCACCCTTGGGAGATAATTGAAGACCATAGCCAGCCTCTGCCAACTTTATTCCACAATCTGTGCACATTGTAGCGGGCTGTATGTGACCCAAGGGCCATGGTTTGGAGATAACTAATTTTTTTCTTTGTAGAGAAGATTTTTTTTTTTTTTTGTGTTTTATAAAATGAGTCACTTTAAAGCCCAACTGAACCTTTAGTTTAAATCCGCTAAATACATTCCAGGCACATTTGTTAAAAAGCAGCCACAGCCTGTAGCTATGGTGTGGGTCCTTTGTTCTCTGAGCGGAAGCAGTGGTCTCTCTTCAGAGGTCTGACACACCCACTGCTGAGCCAGAACCTTTAAGTCAGCAAATTCATGATAAATGCTGACTTAGTTTTAGCACGCTGGCAGGGGACCGGCATCTCTGCTCAGGTCATGTCTGCAAAGAGAGCAAACAACCTATTGTACGCCTTCTCTTCTATGCACGTGGAATGTAGGTAAATGATTTAAACCACATTGAAATTGAATTGGACTTTAAATGTCGGTGGTAAATGTTGGCTATGTTCCTACTTTTTACGTCTCCTCCTCCCTTCCTTTACAGCGCTGCTGCAATAACTGTGGAAACAGCTTCTGTTCAAGGTGTTGTTCATACAAAGTCCCCAAATCCGCTATGGGAGCCACAGGTGAGGCGTTTCTAAGAAACCACATCCTTCTGCTCAAAAAAAAAAAAAAAAATCACTTGACCACACAAATTATTTTACTTTGTTTGCATTATTTTTTTCCCTTCTTTTAATCCTTCTTTAAACTTGGGGGGGGGGGAAATAAACTGTCCCATCTTTAGGACGATTGTATTCTCACGCTTATGTTTTGCTCAGCTTATCCCTGCTTGTCTGTGGTCCAGGTCTTGTATGTATCCTCCACTCCTCGCTATTCTTCCCTTTCTAGTCTTTGCTACTGTATGCGAGTGGGTGGTGGCTCCAAAGGGTCAAGTCAAAAAAAGCAAATTAAGACCCATAGGATGATTTGGAGTGTCTACCTCAAAAAGACAAAAGGAGAGGTGGGAGAGCCCTTCTAGTGTAGTGTGTATATGTATTGTGGTTGTTGAATCAAAGCCAAAAATAATAATAAGTAGGAAAAAAAAAGGTTGCGGTCACCATATGGGGTAAGGCACGCAACCCTCTGTAATTGCAGGTGGAGATAACACTTGTCACCACACAGTCTGAGCTCAGTCGCTCTTAAATGCCCTGGGGGTCCCGATCATGAGTCCTCTTGGGGCCTGTAAGGCGGGTGGTACCATTTTTGGGCAGGAGAAGGACGAAAAGACCGTCAGTATTCCGATTGGCAGTGGCGCCTGCTAAAGTGTGAAGTGGGATTGTGGTGTGCTTCCACTTTCCGGTTTCAGGCTTCTCAGAGCATGTTCTCAAAAGCTTTTGACCTCAAGAACCAGAAAGTGGAAACCCACCACACACTTCACAAGAACACAGCCTGGGAAGCATAGAACTGGAAAGTGGAAACCCACCACAATCCCACCACACACTTCACAAGAACACAGCCTGGGAAGCATAGAACTGGAAAGTGGAAACCCACCACACTTCACCTGTACACAGCCTGGGAAGCATGGAACTGGAAAATGGAAACCCACCACACACTTCAACACCTATTTGGGAGGTTTTGAACTGGAAACCCACCACAATTACACCACACACTTCACAGGGTAGCCTGGAACTGAAAGTGGAAGCCCATTGTAATCCCACACCACACTTCACAAGAATACACTTTGGGAAGCCTGGAACTGAAAGTGGAAACGCACCACATACTTCACAAGAATACACTATCGGAAGCCTGGAACCGAAAGTGGAAACCCACCGCAGTTCCACCACGCACTTCACAAGGACACATTCCGGGAAGCCTGGAAGCAGAAAGTGGAAACTCGACACAATCCCATCACACACTTCACAAAATACACTTTGGGAAGCCTGGAACCGAAAGTGGAAACCCACCAGACACTTCACAAGAATACACTCCGAGAAGGCTGGAAGCAGAAAGTGGAAACCTACTACAATCACACCACACACTTCACAGAATACACTTTGGGAAGCCTGTAACCTGAAAGTGGAAGCCCACCACACACTTCACAAGAATACACTCTGGGAAGCCTGGAACCGAAAGTGGAAGCCCACTGCAATTCCTTCACACACTTCACAAGGACACACTCTGGGAAGCCTGCCTACCGATGGGCTTTATGTCCTTCCTCTACCCATGAACATTGTATGTGAAGTATTTCTTGCCACTTCATGTCTTGCATCTCACTTCCTTCAATACATTCTTACCTGCAGGGCTGTAGAGATGTTTTCTGTAGGATCCATACAGTGCATTTAGGCTTTCTTTCAGGATGCTTCATACTGGGAAAATGGATTGTTGGCTTTATTTTATGTTGTCTAAGACATCAGGGTAGCCTGGAACTGAAAGTGGAAGACCATTGTAATCCCACACCACACTTCACAAGAATACACTTTGGGAAGCCTGGAACTGAAAGTGGAAACCCACCACATGCTTCACAAGAATACACTTTCGGAAGCCTGGAACCAAAAGTGGAAACCCACCGCAATTCCACCACGCACTTCACAAGGACACACTCCGGGAAGCCTGGAAGCAGAAAGTGGAAACTCACCACATTTCCACCACACACTTCACAAAATACACTTTGGGAAGCCTGGAACCGAAAGTGGAAGCCCACCGCAATTCCATCACACATTTCACAAGGACACAGTCCGGGAAGCCTGCCTACCGATGGGCTTTTTGTCCTTCCTCTACCCATGAACATTGTATGTGAAGTATTTCTTGCTGTTGCCACTTCATGTCTTGCATCTCACTTCCTTCAATACATTTCCACCTACAGGGTCTGCATAGATGTTTTATGTAGGATCCATACAGCGCATATTGGCTTTCTGTCAGGATGCTTCATACTGAGAAAATGGATTGTTGGCTTTATTGTATGTTGTCTAAGAAGACCTCTTCCAGCAATGAAGTTCCCATTTGTGATGACAGGATGCATATACTTTGGCTGATGAACATTTTTGTCTTACAACAGAAGCATCACTTTTATTACCAGCCTACCAACATTTTAAAGCAGAACTTCCACCCCAAAAAAAAAAAAATCACATTTGTTGGGGGGGGGGGGGGGGGGGGGGGGGAGTAGGAGTTGGCAAATTGTAAAAGTTAGGTCTGAATTCATGTCTTCTATATCTGCTTGGAGTTCAGCTTTAAATGTGCGCAAATCACCATTGGTCTGTACAAACGTATACACTGACACTACTTCTGTACCTTTTCTATCATTCCAGCTCCAGATGCACAGAAAGAAACCGTGTTTGTATGTGCGTCATGCAACCAGGTATTGAGTAAATAGGATCTTTGTGTTCTCCACGAACCCTTCTCATGAAATACGCCACTACCAGGATTCGGAGATGGACACTCTGGTGTGGGTGGGGTGTACACCCGATACCTTCATGTCTTTTATCTAGTTCTCTGTTCTGTCTACATGCTGTACATCTGTATAAATGTATATTGTATAAAACCAGAAGTTATCAGTTTTATATAAAAAATATCTTCTGTACATTTCTATGACATGGACCTACTGTAAGAAGCTTTTTTTAATACTTGAAGCAGCCTAGACGGCTCCTTGCATGTTGGGGCATTTAGTTGCAGTGTACCTGTGGAAGGGGATCGGGGTTGACAGGTGCAGTGTTCAGTTGTAGTGCACCTGGGGGGGAAGGACAGGCGCAGCTCTCAGTTGCATTGCACCTGGGAGGGGGAATAGGGGGTAGGTGCAGCACTCAGTTGCATTGCACCTGGGAGGGGGAATAGGGGGCAGGTGCAGCACTCAGTTGCCTTGCACCCTGGGGGGGAGGACAGGTGCAGCACTCAGTTGCCATGCACCCTGGGGGGGTGGACAGGTGCACCATTCAGTTGCAGTGCACCTGGAGGGGAGACAGGTGCAGCGCTCAGTTGCAATGCACCTGGGGGGGGGGGAGGGGGTAGGTGTAGCCTTTAGTGGCAGTGCACATTGAGGAGCGGGAGGAGGGGACCGGTGCAGCCTTCATTGACCGTGCACTTGGTGGGGGTAAGAACAGGCGCAGCGTTCAGCTGCAGTGCACCTAGGGGAGGAGAAACGGGTGCAGTGTTCATTTGCAGCGCACCAGGGAGCAGGCAAGATCAGCGCTCAGTTACAGTGCATCTGGGTGGGGAATAGGGGCAGCAGGCAGCCTGTCAGACTCTGGCTAGACAGGGCTGAATGCTGTAATGGTGTTTAGGGCCGTGCCTATTAAGGGACAAAGGTCTGGAATGCAGGACTTCTGCCCTGTCCATCCGCAGCTTGCCATAGACTTTGGCAGGCCGCCTGCAGTGGGGCTGGGTGATGCACCCGTCCCTCCAACAACCCCCCCCCCCACGTATGCACTGCACCTGAATGCCCCAGCGTGCAAGGGGCCTTCTATACATAAAGATGGACGAAGCTGCATTATAGTCAGTGTCATCCTCCCAGTATGGAATAATGTGCTTTGTCATCGCAGCATTTAAATTGAACCACAAATGAGATAAGTCGGCACACATTACAGGACATTTAGAAAACGAGTTGTGGTATTGACTGAAGGCCTTTAATATGTGGAATGGCGGGTTTATTGAATGGCCCTCGCCGCCTCATCCGCACCCCTTGTGACATTACTGCCAGTGAATAGCTGCACGCCGTGTACGCAGACATGTTGTCGTTGGAACAGGTGTCGCCTGCCGTGAGCTGCCAAGGAGCAGATGACGCAAAACCTTATTTATTGATCAGAGTTTTTTGTGTTTTTTAGTTATTAATTTTATAACATCAAATATTGTATTTAGGATACAAAGTATAACAAAGTTGTTGTATTTTTTTTTTTTTTTTTTTCATGCATTGGTTAATATATATATATATATATATATATATATATATATCTATATATATATGTCATGGCCGAAATTGTTGGCACCCCAGAACTTTTTCCAGAAAATCAAGTATTTCTCACAGAAAAGTATTGCAGTAACACATGTTTAGCTATACACATGTTTATTCCCTTTTGTGTGTATTGGAACAAAACAAAAAAGCGAGGAAAAAAAGCAAATTGGACATAATGTCACACAAAAATACAAAAATGGGCTGGTCAAAATTCTTGGCACCCTTAACTTAATATTTGGTTGCACACCTATTGGCAAAAATAACTGAAATCAGTCGCTTCCTATAACCATCAATAAGCTTCTTACACCTCTCACCCGGAATTTTGGACCACTCTTCCTTTGCAAACTGCTCCAGGTCTCTCTTATTGGAAGGACGCCTTTTCCCAAAAGCAATTTAAGATCTCTCCACAGGTGTTCAATGGGATTTAGATCTGGACTCATTGCTGGCCACTTTAGAAGTCTCCAGCGCTTTGTTGCCATCCATTTCTGGGTGCTTTTTGACATATGTTTGGGGTCATTGTCCTGCTGGAAGACCCAAGATCTCGGACGCAAACCCAGCTTTCTGACACTGGGCTCTACAGCGTGACCCAAAATCCTTTGGTAATCCTCAGATTTCATGATGCCTTGTACACATTCAAGGCACCCAGTGCCAGAGGCAGCAAAACAACCCCAAAACATCATTGAACCTGCACCATATTTCACTGTAGGTACTGTGTTCTTTTCTTTGTAGGCCTCATTCCGTTTTCGGTAAACAGTAGAATGATGTGCTTTACCAAAAAGCTCTATCTTGGTCTCATCTGTCCACAAGATGTTTTCCAAGAAGGATTTTGGCTTACTCAGGTACATTTTGGCAAACTTTAGTCTTGCTTTTTTATGTCTCTGTGTCAGCAGTGGGGTCCTCCTGGGTCTCCTGCCATAGCGTTTCATTTCATTTACATGTCGGCGGATAGTTGGCGCTGACACTGATGCTCCCTGAGCCTGCAGGACAGCTTGAATTTCTTTGGAACTTGTTTGGGGCTGCTTATCCACCATCCGGACTATCCTGCGTTGCAACCTTTCATCAATTTTTCTCTTCCGTCCACGCTCCGAGAGAGATTAGCTACAGTGCCATGGGTTGCAAACTTCTTGATAATGTTGCGCACTGTGGACAAAGGCAAATCTAGATCTCTGGAGATGGACTTGTATTGAGATTGTTGATATTTTTCCACAATTTTCGTTCTCAAGTCCTCAGACAGTTCTCTTCTCCTCTTTCTGTTTTCCATGCTTAGTGTGGCACACAATGCAAAGACTTATGCCCCGTACACACGGTCGGATTTTCCGATGGAAAATGTCCGATCGGAGCGTGTTGTCGGAAATTCCGACCGTGTGTGGGCTCCATCGGACATTTTCCATCGGATTTTCCGACACACAAAGTTGGAGAGCAGGAGATAAAATTTTCAGACAACAAAATCCGTTGTCGGAAATTCTGATCGTGTGTACACAAATCCGACGGACAAAGTGCCACGCATGCTCAGAATAAATAAAGAGGTGAAAGCTATTGGCCACTGCCCCGTTTATAGTCCCGACGTACGTGTTTTACGTCACCGCGTTTAAAACGATCGGATTTGTGTGACCGTGTGTATGCAAGACAAGTTTGAGCCAACATCCGTCGGAAAAAATCCATGGATTTTGTTGTCGGAATGTCCGAACAAAGTCCGACCGTGTGTACGGGGCATAAGTGAACTTCTCTTCTTTTTATCTGCTTTCAGGTGTGATTTTTATATTGCCCACACCTGTTACTTGCCCCAGGTGAGTTTAAAGGAGCATCGCATGCTTGAAACAATCTTATTTATCCACAATTTTGAAAGGGTGCCAAGAATTTTGACCAGCCCATTTTTGGAATTTTGTGTGACATTATGTCCAAATTGCTTCCCCCCCCCCCCCTTTTTTTGTTTTGTTCCAATACACACAAAGGGAATAAACGTGTATAGCAAAACATGTGTTACTGCAATACTTTTCTGTTGGAAATACTTGATTTTCCTGGAAAAATGTCTGGGGTGCCAACAATTTCGGCCATGACTGTGTGTGTGTGTGTGTGTGTGTGTGTATATATATATATATATATATATATATATATATATATATATCTATATCTCTCTTGGTGCTGACTTTGAAGGTACATATCCTCTTCAGATGACCAGGACAATAGCGGTTCTACACCGGGGTACAATTCTGGAGATTTTTGTTGCTGATTATTCTGGTGGGAAATCATCTGCTGGGAATAATTCAGAACTGAACAGGTGACACATAAAGGGGGAACCCCTGTCATTGCCTTTTGGGCCTGTGCACTGAACTGGACTTCAGTTAGAGGTTACCAGATCTTCATTGTGAAAGCCAGGGACACTCTACTGGCTATGACCACTTTTAACCACAACCCACAAAATTTCCCCCATTTGAGCAGATCCTCAAACAATTGCTTACAAACTTTTGGGACCGTAGGAAAACATTCAAGGTAAATAGACAAAATAAACAGTTTAATGAAGAGGCACTGAGATAAGCATGGATAGTCAGGAGGGAAGCCATGAAGGTATCAAGAAGATAAAATGCAGAGCGCCTAGCGTGCTACCCACCAAAAACCTGGAGTGGCCAATAAGGTGAATTTGCTTCACATGGTCAAGGGTTGTAGTGTGAGAGAGTAACATAGGCTCCATCATTGTTAATCCCCAGCACCAGAGGAAGTGCCCACAGTAGCAGCCCCCATGTTTTCTTTCCGCTGTCCCCTGTATTTCATGTGGACCTTCCAGAATACCCCTCCATGCACCCTGCATCCTCCTCCAACTCCCATCTCCACCCCAGTAGGCAGTGGCCCACCTTTTGTGTGTCGGTCCTTGATTCAGTAAATTTAGATTGTGTGTCTGGTGACAGGTTCACTTTAGATCACCATTGTCAGTTCTCCATGACCCCACCTTGTCAGGCAATTGAAATAACATATAGGCATTATAAAACAGAAGCTCTGGAATAGTGCGGATCTCTGTATGGACTCTAGGAGACGATATGACACCACTGGGTATAGCTGAAAAGCCAGTTTCACATCTTTGTTGACTATTAAAATGTTTGTAAAGGCTCATGGTTCATGCTATGCATGAAGATAAATAAAAAAAAAAAACATGTGTAGCAGCCCCCCTAATAATGACCTTACCTTAGCCCCATCTTGATCCAGCGATGTGCACGAGAACATCGGCTCTCCGGAGACCCTCCCCCCTCATTGGCTGAGACAGCAGCTATTAGCTCCCGCTGCTGTCAATCACAGCCAGTGAGGAGAGAGAGTGCGGGGCGGACTGTGTGTGAATGGACATGTGAATGAGCTTGCTTGGGTGCCCCCATTGCAAGCTGCTTGCTCTGGGGGGCGCTCGGCAGGAGGGAGAGGCCAAGGGCGTGGGCAGGGGACCCGAGAAGAGGAGGATCGAGGCTGCTCTGTGCACTGAGCACAGTTCATATTTTTCATATCTTGTCCTAGAGCCCATACAGAGATCCGCACCATTCCAGAGCCTCTTTTTTATAATGCCTATATTTTATTTAAATTAATCACACAGAGCAGGTGATTATGACATGGTTTTTTGTTTTAACAAGAAAATCTTTAATATCACTTTAATATTTTCTTTTTTTATTACTTTTATTTCTTAGAGTCGAACTAAACTGTATCTGAGCACCACAAACCGAAAATGCTACTTGATTTTTTTTTTTTTTAATCATTTAAAGCAAACTCCCTCATCCATCCATGTCTCCATGCTTTATTTTGTTGAAAAACACCCATCTAGCATTTCTAGCCCTTGCCATCTTGAGTAATAATTCATGTCGCATTTACTTCCTGGAATCCATCTGCCCTTAGCTCAGACATGTAGGTAGGAGGGTGGTGTGCATAGCTGAGAAAGCCCCTCCTACCAGCAAGTCTCCTGGGATGTATGACATAGTTTTAGCCTAGGCCAGAAACCAGGAAGTAACTGAAATGTAGAAAAAAAAAGATATATATAAAATTAGTAAATATAATCTACCTTCCTATCTATTTACTAATGCGAGCAGCATAAGGATTATACAGGGTTCATGCCGATGGAGAGTTTAGATCCATTTTAAGTGGATTACGTATTATCTTTGCTGCCTATGTCTGCCCATGTACAGGTGACTTCTGTTTCCAGCCCTGGTTGTGACAAGTTTCCTTATTTACTTACAGTTGCTGCTTATTTCTTACTAAAAAAATACTTGGGCTTTGTGCAATGGTTGCTGGTGAATAGCTCCGTAATCTTTGTTGCCTTTTGTAAAATGACCTAAGGATTTATGGCATCGCATTATTTAATGCTGACATCCCCTCTATGGCTGGTGGTGTGTTAAGCTTGATAAGTCAAAGTGTTGTGTTTATTAAAAAAAAAAAATGCAGAGGTATTTATCTTGTGAACCTGCTTATACTTTTGTGCTGTGCAAACGTCGGCAAAATTTAAAGGTTGCTAGACTTACTTTCTCTACAGGTCGGATGCTCTTCATTCATACAAATGAGTGGTTTGGGGAAATACCACAATATGGCCACTAGATGGAGATGATGATCATAGAAAATACTTTACTATGATTGTTAGCACCATCTAGTGGCCATAATAATATTTTCCTGATTCATGCTATTTCCTATGAAAGAAGAACAACCGACCTGGAGAAGAAATGGCCTAGTAACATTGGATTTTGCCCCATTTGCACAGAAGAAATGTACATGCAGTTTCACATGGTAAGTAGCTTTGCCGGCCAGATGATCTTCACTCCTAAGAATAGAGTGGTTTAGAAAGATAAAGTAGATGATCGTAAGAAAACATATTTACTATTACGATGGTTAGCACCATCTAGTGGTCATAATGCTATATTTTCCTCATTCAATCTATTCTGTATGAATGAACAACATTCAACCTGTTGGGGGGGGTCCAATTTTTTGCCAGCAGTTTCATAGGATGCAAAGCTCTGTGGACATTTCATAAATACACCCCAAAGTGTATCGAAAGCCAGATTTTTGTTTATTTTAGTTTTGTATGGAGTGGTGAAGGGTTAGAACCCCTGGCATGGTTTAATGGCTGCCTGGGACAGGGTGATTTCCTATCACTTCCTGTTTGGCGGGGGGGGGGGGGGGGGTTCTAATATCCATTCTCTGCTCTATAAAAAAATAAAAAATGGGGTTTAGATCTACATGAAATCTTGATAAGACCATGTGTGCCAATATATGCCTGACAGGAGAATGACCTATGTAAGCTTGATCACAATGTATAGAGAATACTACACTGGATTTCTTTGGTCCTCCGTTCATGCCTTAGTATCGGCATGTTAGATGGAACTAACATTTCTCTTGTTGGTGCATTGTGTGTATATTTATATGTATTTATATTTAGAAAAATAAAAATCTGCAATACTTACATACTGTGGCTGTTGAGAATTTGTGTCATCTTGTGTGTGTGTGTGAGGGTGGGGGCATTTATATTTTACATCTTAAAAATTGCATTTTGAACCTTAAACACACTTTTGTCATGTCAATGGAATCTGATATGGCAGTGTGTCAGAAACGCACACAGATCCATAGCTCCGCTCAAGACTGGCTTCTCAAACATGGACATCCTGCGTGTTGGCCATTGGAGTCCATCTCCACTCTCCATTAGGAATAGGAAAGAATGTCAGCCACACTCCAATTAGTTCCTCAATGAATTAATTGCATACACAGTAATGTCTCCACCCCCCCAACAAAAAAAAACCTTCCTCGACGCGTTTCACTAGTGATGAAACGCGTTGAATAAGGTTAGTTTTTGGGCGAAGACATTACTTTATGCACACAATTCATCGATTTGTTAACAATACTGCTAGAGAAGCTAAGTGGAGTGCGGGTGAGATTCTTTCATGTTCTTAAGAGGGTACCCTATTGTGTTATATTGTATTTTCTCAAACAACTTTCCTATTCAGGAATCTTCCACATTTATTCCTGTTTTACCCCTTTCCTGTCCAGGGCAATTTTAAAAATTTTCACATACATGTTACAATCTGCACTTTTTTGCTAGAAAATTACTTTGAGCCCCCAAACATTATACATTTTCTGAAAGCAGAGGTCCTAGAGAATAAAATGGTGGCTTTTACAATTTTGTGCACACAAACGCAATATAATTCCCAATTTTTGGGGTAAAATATAAAAGATGATGTTGTGTCAAGTAAATAGATACTATACATATCATTTTAAAAATTGTGCATGCTTATGAAATGGCAACAACCTTACAGTACTTAAAATTCTCTATAGGTAATGCTTTAAAAAAAAAAAACTTTACATGCATTCTACTAAAGCTCTTTGCTCAGTTATGTCCATGGAAAAGATTTATACAATTTGTGAGGAGATCTCCAATGCGCACAAATCTCCCCCAATAACACTCCATGTCCACAGGTACAATCATTACTTCCCTCGTTCAATTCTGCTAGTATTAACAAGGTTGCTAAACTTTTTTTTTTCTAACATTCATCTAACCACCTGCCCCCTGGATCCTGCTCCCTCTCAAATGCTACGCTCACCCTCTGACCCTATTCTACACTCTCTAACTCACATCTTCAACCTCTCCTTATCTTCTGGCATCTTCACCAACTCTCTAAAACAGGGGTAGGCAACCTCAGCCCTCCAGCTGTGGTGAAACTACAAGTCCCATGAGACATTGCAAGACCCTGACAATCACAGGCATGACCCCTAGAGGCAGAGGTATGATGGGATTTGTAGTTTCACTACAGCAGGAGTGCCGAGGTTGCCTACCCCTGCTCTACAACATGCGCTAGTCACCCCCATCCTTAAAAAGCCCTCACTGGGCCCCACCAATCTTAACCTACTCCCCATCTCCTCTTATCCTCCAAACTCTTCGAACGACTAGTCTACAACCAACTGAGCGACCATCTGACTAAGAACAAGCTTCTTGATCACCTTCAGTCTGGATTTCACCCTCAACACTTCATGGAAACAGCTCTCCTTAAACTCACAAACGACCTACTAACGGCTAAAACCAACAGACAGTATTCTGTACTACACCTCCTGGACCTCTCTGCTGCCTTTGGCATAGTGGACCACCCCCTCCTCAAAAAAAAAAACTCCACTCCTTTGGTCTCTGTGACTGTTCACTGGTTCTCATCCTACCTATCCCACCGCACCTTTGATGTCACTTACAACTCTACTTCCTCCTCTCCTCTTCCTTTCTCAGTTGGAGTCCCCCAAGGTTAAGTTCTTGGACCTCTCCTTTTCTCAATCTACACCTCCTCCCTGAGTCAGTTGATTGCCTCCCATGGCTTTCAATACCATTTCTACGTTGATGACACTCAAATCTATCTTTCTACCCCCCCCCCCCCCCCATCTCAGTCTCCTCTTGCATCTTACTAACCGACATATCAGCCTGGATGTCACACCACTTCCTCAAACTCAACCTATCCAAAACCGAGCTCATGATCTTTCCTCCCCCACATGCTTCTTCCTCTGATTTCTCTGTGAAAGTCAATGGCTCAACTATCAACCCCGTCCCCCCATGCCAAGGTCCTAGGTGTAATCCTGGTCTCTTAACTATCCTTTCGGCTCCACATCCAACCGCTGTCCAAAGCTTGCCGCCTCAACCCCTGCAGCATCTCCAAGATACGCCCTTTCCTAACCAATGACACCACAAAGCTTCTAATCCACTCCCTGGTCATCGCTCACCTCGACTACTGCAACTCCCTCATTGGCTTACCTTTTAAATAGGCGATCTCCCCTTCAGTCCATCATGAATGCTGCTGCCAGACTCATCCACCTTACAAACCGCTCAGCGTCTGCTACCCCTCTCTACCAATCCCTGCATTGGTTTCCACTCAACCAATGAATTAAATTCAAGAGCCTAACAAAGCCATCCACAACTTGGCCCCCAGCTACATCACTAACCTAGTCTCAAAATACCAACCAAATTGTTCTTTTCGTTCCCTCCCAAGACCTCCTGCTCTCTAGCTCCCTTGTCACCTCATCCAATGCTCACCTTCAGGACTTCTCCCGAGCTGCTCCCATCCTCTGGAATGCTCTACCCCAATCTGTCTGACAATCTCCTACTTTTGTCCTCTTTCAGACGATCCCTAAAAAAACGAATCTCTTCAGAGAAGCTTATCTGGCCCCCACCTAACAACTGTACATTCATTTTCTCCATCAGCACATCCCCCACAGTTATTACCTCTTGACCCTCCCTCTTAGGTTGTAAGCTCTAACGAGCAGGGCTCTCTGATTCCTACTGTATTAAAGTGTATTGTAGTTGTACTGTCTACCCTCAAGTTGTAAAGCACTGTGTAGAATGGCAGTGCTATACAAATCCTGTATAGTAATAATAATAAAATTAATCCTGCCATCTCATCTCTCACTAGCATCTCGCTGTTCCTGGTGAGGATGTTCCTGCCTAGAAACCCTATTGAAGACATCTTTTGCTCTTTTTGGCCCTACCTTTTGTAGACCTCCTCCCAAGACCATTGCAGCCCATGCCTGTGGCACTGCTTTTTTGTGTTGATACCCTGGAGAATGTACAGTAATTCACCAGGTCCCAAGGATGACATTGCTCTCTCACCTCACATGCATAAAAAAAGTAGTAGCCTATACAAATGTTTTATTTTTCTCAGCACCATACTGCGTGCTGGGACAAGGTTATCAGGGACCAAGGTGACAAAGTGCGCCCCAGCAAATTGTGAGCATCACGTCTTAGCAAAAATCCCTTCCCTTCCACCCCCGAAAAAAAAAAAAAAAAAACTAGCACTGATCTGCACTCTTGCCAAAGCATAAATTTCCCCTGTAGGCCAATGCTCTCCTCAAATGAAAATACAATTCCCCCCTCCTAGCACAAATCCTCTCCCCTCCAAACCTCCCCTTCTAGCACAAATATCCCCTCCAGATTCCCCCTCCTAGCACAAATTCTATCCCCTCTGCAAATCTCCCCTCACAGCACAGGCCTTGTCACTGCCTGTCAAACGCCTCCTGTAAAATGTGGTGCCCACCTTCTTCACATGGGTTCACTGCGCCAGAGGCCAGGACCATACTATGTAGAGTTCTCTGCTTCCTGATATATTAAGTCAGTGATCCTCAAATACAAAACCTTATCACGTTGCAGCATTGATCACCTCCAAAAAGTCTAGACAAGTAAATTGAGGTTGTCAAACATATCAACACATTCAACTAAAAAATAAATCAATGACAGAAAATAATGTATCTCCTTTTATATTGAACATATATCAACTTCCCTAAAAAGAGGAGGTCTGCCTCACTTCCATGTAATCTAAAAATGACCTTCATGGACAATCATGTTAAAAAAACGCTTATTTTAGGATACATATCTACCAATATTTATAACCATACTTGGTATACATGATTTCAAAAGGGTGTCCTGTATATTTACGAGTTTTTTGGACCTTGGGACAGGGAAAACCCACGCCAGACTGAGAGAGTGGCCCTTTATGACCATTCTCCCCAGAGTTACAGGCTCCCTTTCTTTTCTTAGTTTGGTTTTTGGACTGGATGGAGATGCACATGGCTTATGGCCCATATGTAATGACACACAGATTATGTTCTAATAGAAGTGATTTCTGGCTACTGATCTACCCGTAGACATGCTGGCCAAAAGACGAACATTGTGAAACAATATACTTTGCAGCTTGGGTTTCCCCTGTCCTGAAGAAGCGGGCAAGACCCGGGAAATGCAGACATATGGGACAAGCTTTTGAAATCATGTAGGGCAGGGATATGCAATTAGCGGACCTCCAGTTGTTGCAGAACTACAATTCCCATGAGGCATAGCAAGACTCTGACAGCCACAAGCATGACACCCAGAGGCAGAGACATGATGGGACTTGTAGTTTTGCAACAGCTGGAGGTCCGCTAATTGCATATCCCTGATGTAGGGTATCCTATGTAGCTCTACTCCTGTAGGGGCCGCTATGGATTAAACAGGTTCTTTCCTAAGTGAGTGCAAGGCAGCCAGGCACACAGCAATAGTCCATGCACTTTGGTTCAATAAGCAGTCTAAGGGTTGTCACTTTTGTAGGTTTTTTGCTAGTAAAACTTAGAGGGGGGGAGATTGGGGTTGATGCAGGATACTCCAAAATGAAAATAAATGTGTGGCTATTCGAGGGACACTTCTGTCTTAGTAGTAGCAAAAGTTTGCATGGGCAGTAGTAGACTAGGACAGTCTTTAGGTGCACGACTGGAGACAATGCAGTTGCCTAAAGCACAAGTGATAGGAAGCTGAAACAGTCCAGGTTTCACGGCTGAGGACAATGAAAAGCTTCAGCACAAGTGAAGAGTGTCTACTCCATAGGATCCTAGAACACACATAGTCTATAGATTCAGTCTCCAACAAAGTAGTCCAGCGCCCAGCTCAGGAGTGCTCCAAGAGCAAGCAGCCCCCTGGAGCTCATCCATTTCCACTCAGAGGAAAGACAATCTCCCCTCGGGCTCCAGACTTAACCAGAATCCATCCACCATCTGGGCACACCTCCCCAGAGATTAGCTAGGTCCTATTAAATATTCAGGCTGGACATTTAAATCCTCCCTACCCTACTCTCCAGAAGCTCCTTCTAAAGACAGGGGAAGGTAATCAAACCCCAACCTGTGGAGCTCCAAGCAGACCAGACTTATCAATCCCAGGTCCTGTTACCGCAGAAGCCCAAACTAAATTTACCTAACAGCCTAGCTAGGAGGGCGTTACACATATATCATGTATGGCAAAGGCGTAACTAGAACCTTCAGATGCATAAAACCATGAAGGGCCCCCCTGACCCCCTTCTGGGCCCTTCCCTTCAGGGCCAGTGGCAGAATGCCAGGGCCTGGTAAGCAAGGGCGACCTTTCCGACCTTGGTAGTTCTGCCACCAGTGTCAGTCGTCTTTTTTTTTTCTTCAATTTTTTGCTTTAGTTTTTTTTCTGATTTTTTTTTTTTTTTTTTTTTTTTAGGTGTACGTTGGGGGGGATTTGGTGAGATATCAGATAGAGGGGTACGGTGGGATGAGTGTGAGATAATTATGACCCTACAAAGGTACCGTCCCAGAACAAACATATCGCACTAGAACAAAATAAAGTGGGACTTTGCATGTACCTTGCAGGGTCTAATGAAAACATGAACCATAGGAGATTTTTTATAAGAGATCTTTATTCTATACATACATATAATTTAATTTTCAAAAATTACAAAAACCTGTTTAAAAACATTGTTATAGTAAGGTTATCCAGGGTATGATCCTGACTGGAAAATCCGGGTAAATGGTCTACGTGTTTCGTGGGATAACCTGCTTCATCGGGGCCTCAGATTATACCACAAGTTATTTATATTCTCATATACTGTAATACAAACACATTATGAGCACAAAGGTTCATACAAAAAATCAAAAACCAAAAACTGTGTAAATAGTATATTCATTGTATAATTTAACAATGCTAACAAACAGTATCACATCTAGTTTTCAGTTCTTTAAATAGTTAGTTGATAAGTTTAAAAACACCAAATATCGGAGCTTAGGAAGAAAGAACATAGAAAAGAAAGAAGAATATATATATATTATACTTTAGTTTATATTTGTGTTTTATACACATATTTATTTATTGAAGCACCATTTACTTTATATGGAGTGTTGGCAATATTCACAGTAGTGGATTGAATTTACACATAGTTTTTTGTAATACAATCATTTTTTGAACAGCTCCATTTTCCCTTTTGTAGAGCTTTAAAAGTTGATAAGTTTGCAGACTAAATTTCAGTAAAGCTTGTTATATGCCACATGACAAATTCTTGTTTGGGGGGGGCGGCAATCAACCAACAAATTCCCCCCCCCCGCCAGCGGGCTCATCCAGCGACACCCCCCCCCCCCCGCATGGCCAGATAACCGCAGCAATCGCTCATCTACCACCCCCGCCCTCTGTCTGCCCGGCACTTACCCCATCTTAGTGGTCGATCAGGCAGCGGTGAATGGCAGCAGATGTGTCCCGGGAGCGGCTCTGTTTCCTCTCATAGAGACGCCATGTGTCTCTTCTCTTCTCCTTGCAAGGCTTCCAATAGGATCGCCTGTACTGTAAGCCAATCAGGTGACCGGTTTCAGACTCGCTTCCCGATTGGCCGGGAGGAGGATCAGTAATCTGCGACCTGAGCCCATGCTATTTTGAAGCCTATTTGAGCCTTTGGCTCTAATCAGGTGCTTCAAACCTACCCACACCCCCCCCGCCGCTGTAATTCATTTGCCCCGTGACCCGAAAGGGGCCAGACACATGAATAGGGGGTGGTGGCCGTGGCTAGGTTAATGCCATGCATGAATCTATCCACTGCATCTAGGGGGTGGAGAAGAGAGAGGGGGTGGAGCCTGGGCACCCTAATGGACGGGCCGTCACTGTACTGAACATAACAAATTAAAGATAGGTGTCTAAAACTGCACCTGTGAAACATTGATAGTCGGCCTGATGGAGGAAAAGCCTGGGGAGCCAGTGGAAGTTAACTCAGCGTCCCCTGGACACGGATGAACATTACCAAAAATATATATAGCAAATATATCTAAATACATAGATTTAAGAGGAAAAGGGTGTGGAGAGGGGAAATGGGGAAGGTGAAGTAAGGGGGGGGGAAGGGAAAGGGTGAGGGGAAGAGGGTTAAAGGAAGGGGAGGGGGGGATGATATGTGGATTGGGGAACCTTACTTTTAACTGTCATAGGTATCAAATAACCACCTCAGATCATGGAAAAGAGAAGGAGCGGATAAAGCCACTCCAAAGTTCCGCTGGTTGTTTCAAAAATTGATAAAGCCTTCAATGGATCTACAGTGCCTTGCAAAAGTATTCACACCCCCCCCCCCCCCCCCTTGGCATTTTTCATGTTTTGTTGCCTCACATCCTAGAATTAACGTGGATTGTTTGATAATTTGCATCATTTAATTTACAGAACATGCCCACAATTTTGAAGATGTTTTTTTTTTATTTTTTATTTTTTTTATTGTGAAGCAAACAACAAATAGGACAAAATAACAGAAAAAGTCAATGTGCATAACTATTCACCCCCCTAAAGTCAATACTTTGTAGAGCCACCTCTTGCGGCTATCACAGCTCCAAGTCGCTTTGGATAAGTCTCTATGAGCTTGCCACATCTTACCACTGGGATTTTTGCCCATTCCTCCTTGCAAAACTGCTCCAGCTCCTTCAAGTTGGATGGTTTGCACTTGTGAACAGCAATCTTTTAAGTCTGACCACAGATTTTCTATTGGATTGAGGTCTGGGCTTTGACTAGGCCATTCCAACACATTTACATGTTTCCCCTTAAACACTCAAGTGTTGCTTTAGCAGTGTGTTTGGGGTCATTGTCCTGCTGGAAGGTGAACCTCCGTCCTAGCCTCAAATCACACACAGAGTGGTACAGGTTTTGCTCAAGAATATCCCTGTATTTAGCACCATCCATCTTTCCCTCAACTCTGACCAGTTTCCCAGTCCTGACTGCTGAAAAACATCCCCACATCTTGATGCTGCCACCACCATGTTTCACTGTGGGGATGGTGTTCTTTGGGTGATGTGATGTGTTGGGTTTGTGCCAGACATAGCGTTTTCTTTGATGGCCAAAAAGTTCAATTTTAGTCTCATCAGACCAGAGCACCTTCCTCCATACATTTTGGGAGTCTCCCATATGTCTTTTCACAAACTCAAAACGTGCCATTTTGTTTTTTGCAGAAAGTAATGGCTTTCTTCTGGCCACTCTGCCATAAAGCCCAACTCTATGGAGCGTACGGCTTATTGTCATCCTATGTACAGATACTCCAGTCTCTGCTGTGGAACTCTGCAGCTCCTCCAGGGTTACCTTAGGTCTCTGTGCTCCTCTCTGATTAATGCCCTCCTTGCCCGGTCCGGGAGTTTTGGTGTGCGGCCGTCTCTTGGCAGGTTTGCTGTTGTGCCATGTTCTTTCCATTTGGTTATGATAGATATGATGGGATCATCAAAGATTTTGATATTTTTTTATAACCTAACCCTGACTTGTACTTCTCAACAATATTGTCCCTTACTTGTTTGGAGGGTTCCTTGGTCTTCATGGCAGTGTTTGGTTAGTGGTGCCTCTTGCTTAGGTGTTGCAGCCTCTGGGGCCTTTCAGAAAGGTGTGTCTATGTAATGACAGATCATGTGACACTTAGATTGCACACAGGTGGACATCATTTCTCTAATTATGTGACTTCTGAAGGTAATTGGTTGCACCAGAGCTTTTTATAGGCTTCATAACAAAGGGGGTGAATACATACGCACATGACAATTATCAGTTTTTTTTTCTGACAAATAGTTTTATGTATATATTTTTCTAATTTTACTTCACCAACTTAGACTATTGTGTTCTGATCCATCACATATAATTCAGATTAAAAAAACATTGAACCAAAGGCTGCAATGTAACAAAATAGGTAAAAAGCCAAGGGGGGTGAATACTTTTGCAAGGCACTGTATTTAAAGATCAATGAAGGGCTATTCAAACAACTAGAAACACTCAAATAAATAAAGAAAACAAAAGGTAATAGAAAAGAGGAAAGCAATGATTAAAACGACAGTGCATGGTTGATATGCCATACCTGAGTCCAAGCGTTGCAGCAGATTGTACACGGTTTCTTACCTATTTTTTTACCGATGAACAAATAAAAAATAAAAAAGAAGAAAAATGTCATTTTGATCATATATAATGAAGGGAAAAGGAAAATAACCAAAGAAAATTTGTAGGAAATGGGCTAGTTGAATTTAGACCATATAATATAAGGATAAAGATATGATAAAGAAATGTCATTATTAAATGACAAAAATGCAATTGCGTCGTATCTACTCTCACTCAAACAATTCCACAGCTGTCACAACGATATTTACAATACAAGCTGCAATAGACATAATACAATCATATATATAGTAAAATCAAACACATTATCATGAAGTCAAATAGGTTAGTGACTAAATGGTCTGGTTGTAAAGATTAAATATCCATCGGATCTATAAAACAGGAGCATAACTGATGGCATTGTTTAACCCTGGTGGATAAGTCGCTTTTAACTTGTAAATCCATTTGGCTTCTACTTTTTGGATCTAAGTCCCCTCCCCTTTCTGGGGGGTGGACCCTCGCTAGCGCTTGGAATGTGAGAGAGTCGGTTTCATAGTTCTGATTATGAAACTCTGCAAAATGCCTAGGTATTGGTTTTTCCTGTAATACCCCCATGTATGTCCGTGACATGGTCTGTAATCCGTCTCCAAAAGTTAGAGATATCAGGAGTCTAAACAGACCTCTGATGTTCCACCTTTGAGACAGAGAAAGGAGATTGAGGACACAGCCTTCAATCTCCATCTCTGCAGCCTCAGCTGCACAAAGTGAATGGACAGGAATAGCTCTGTACAGGGCTTCTCTTACATTCACAAACTGAAGCATAGTAAGCACAGTTTACTATGCCTCAGCTATGAATGGACAGAGTCAATGATTGGTGCCGACTCTGTCTATTCCGAAAAGGAAGTGGCTGGTAAATCACATATTTACCAGCCCCTCCCCCACTCTCCATCCTGACACATCCCCGAGGGGAGGGGGGAAGCCAGCAGGGCTGCGGGGGGGGGGGGGGGGGCAGGAGAGAGCCCAGGGGCTTGGGGGCAGCTGAGGGAAGCTGGATAGGAAGGACGATGGGGGCAGCAGCATATAGAGAAACCGATCTCCTCCATGTTCCTCCTGCAGCCACTGAATGCCTGCGAGAGGGAGAGGAAGCCGAGGGAACATGGAGGAGATCGGTTCCTCTATATGCTGCTGCCCCCACTGCCCTTCCTATCCAGGTGTACAGGGGGGCCCACACGGGCCCTGTGACGGATGGGACGGGGTTGCAATTGCGACACCTGTACTTACACCCCTGATGTATGGTTATAATTGTTGGCGGACAAGTATCCGAAAATAAGCGTTTTGTAACGTGATTGACCATGAAGGTGATTTTTTCGATTACATGGAATGGGTCAAAAGGGGAACGTTAAGATATCAATTAATTGCAATTAATTCCCACAATTGTGTAATGTTACATTCCTCAATACAATGAATACAGATTTACTTAGCTACGTATATTACATTTGAAACTCATTTCAGAAGTCAATCACAGGGTACACCCTGTGCAGAAATCCAAGTTGAAAAGGTCTGGATGAGATCAGAGTCACACACCTTAGAAGGAACCGGGCCTCAACACTTTCAGCGTTCTTCAGACTTGTACCAAGGCCAGACACAAATATAAATGGAAAATAGAAAAGTGCATTTAAATATTGTTCTGTGCTTCAGTGTGAGAATTGAGTTCTGTACATCATCCAAGCATTTAACAATAAGTTCATCTCGCCTGCCAACGTCTACCTACTTGGCAGACAAGGAAAATAACGACATAATTCTATGTTATTAGTGCCATAAGATAATAAAAATGCTGTTTACTGGGCATCAGTGAGAAGGAGAAGCTATAAAGAATTTCAGATAGACACCAATTATGCGGTATTTAGGCACGTCCTTCTGTTTACTGCACCTGCGTGACGGGACCAAGAGCCAAGAGGAACAGCTGGACCCAGAACTTTTCTGTGTTTCACTTTTATGCTTGTCTTGTTTAGAATAGGTGCGGGGAAGGGAAAAAATATGATTTTTTTTCTTACCTGTAAAAGCTTTTTCTTGTTACATTTCTGAGTGCACAGGTGGGGCACAGGTGGAGTGTTCTGGAACATTGGGTTATGCTACTGCCTTTAGAAGATTGGCCAGAAAAGAATTTTAAAGTAAAACATTTGATTTTCTTAAGCGTACATCTACGGGACACAGGAGAAGTATTCTGGCACCTTGGGATGTCCAAGAGCCGCCCAATTGAGAATAAAAGGGTTAACAGGCCCAATAAAAAAAGCAAAGCAACATAGCTCTACAGCACACAGGGCTGCCTGTTTCCTCCAAACAATGGAGGAAACATCCTTAGGATGTTTAGGCACAAGACATAGAGATGGCCAGATAATATCCTTGTTAAGGTGGAATGAAGAAACCACTTCAGGGAATAGGGAGGCCTTAGGCCTCAAAACAACATTGCCTTTAACAGAAGAGATGGTTCTTTATAGGTCAAGGTGGCCAACTCAGAAACCTGCCATGGAAAAGTGATGGCAAGTGGCGACAAGAAAGCTAACCTTGCAAATAAGGGTAGATGGGAGAGTATCACTAATAGGTATAAAGGGTGGTCTCTGTCTCTCGGTCTCGGTCAACTTATACATAGGCAAAATGGCATTAATCGAGTTCTCCCATGCCCTCAGTGTGGGAGGCAGGTGAGAAGTCCATTTTAACAGGATCTCTTTTTTTGCATAGAAAAGCAGCAGTGAAAGCAGCAATTTGGTGTATCTAGGCCTCTGGTCATCATCCAGTATGCCCAGCAGAGCCAATTCAGTCGTCAAGGGTATCTCCAGCTGAAAGCGGACATTAATGAACTCCACTATTGCAGACCAGTAGCGGGAGAGCCTAGGACAGGCCCAAAACATATGGATATAGGTGCTATCAGGAGATTGGCATCGCGGGCAATTTGGGGACCTCTGTGGATATATTCTATGCAGTCTCTGAGGCGTATAGTATATCCTGTGCAGGAATTTGGCTTGTACTACTAATTTATCCCTAGAAGATATCACTAGCTTAGAGCTGTTTTCAAAGCACTCCTCCCATGTTTCCCTATCCAAGGTCGGGACCTCTGCCCTCCATTTATCCCACAGTGCATCCATTTTGGGTGAATCTTTCCGAAGAAGGGTCAGATACAACGTAGTAAGGGGTTTGTCTAAGGTTTCCTGAGCCAGTAGATCCTCAACTACATACGCCTGGAGGTCGGGTGGCGTTGGGAACTGAGCACGGAATGCATGACGCAGCTGATGGTAACAGGACAACTTCCACATTGAGAGTTGGTGTCTACTAGCAAGATCCCGAAAGGGTATAAGGGATCCAGCCGAGACAATATCCTTCAATAATTTAACACCATAATGAGCCCATACTTGCGGGTCAGGAATTGTCTGAAAATGTGGAAGAGACGGGTTCCCCCACAGCGGAAAAAAGGGGGACCATCGGTTGGCGGAGAGAAACCACCTCCTAGCCAGTCCCCACACTCTTAGGGTAACCTTTATGGGAGTTGGCAAGGAAGGGTATGCCAAGGCTCCCCGAAACACCAGGTTACCCAGTTCCTTGAGGGATCCCATCTGCCTCCAGACAAACTGCAGCAATTGGCCCTAGACTGTTCAAACCACCACCTAACCGTGACCAACATGGCCGCCCAGTAGTACACCAGCAGGTTAGGTAGGGCCAGACCGCCACAGCTAAAAGGGAGCTGGAGAGTCGACCTGGCCATCCGAGGGGAGGACCCCCGCCACAGCAAGGAGCCAATGCAACCGTCCAAGTCCCTGAAAAAGGCCTGGGATATCCACGTAGAGCAATTCCTCAAAATTTAATTGAACTTGGGAAGGTAGATCATTTTTAAGATATTAATTCACCCTAGGAGGTTAAGGGGCAGATTAGCCCACCGAGAGCAATGATCTTTGAGGCGTGCAACTATGGGCTGGAGGTTAAGGCGTTGGAAGGACTGGAGATCTCGTACAACCCTAATTCCTAAGTCCTGGGATGTGGGATAGTATCTCAGACTTGTATATTCTGCTAACAGATCAAGGCTTTAAACTCTCCTATCAATTAGCCTGGGAGGCGGACCTGGGGGAGACTATCGAGGAGGATGTTTGGTCCAAAAGGGCGACCATGCTGCACAAAGGAATTCTGAACACTTCCTTGGTGGAGGCCAATTATAAAGTATTGTCGCAATGGTACCTCGTTCCGGTGAGGCTAGCAAAAATCTACCCGGACGCATCGCCTCTTTGTTTCAGCGGGTGTGGCCAGGAGGTCACAATGCTTCACATCTGGAGGACGTGCCCGAAAGTCAATCGGTTTTGGGTAGGAATTTCCAATTTGGTTTACTCGGTGACTGGATTGAATATATCCAAAAACGATAAGACAGCCTTATTTTCTGATCTTTCGAGTGAACTGCCCAGACATCTCAGGACCCTCATCTCTTTGGCAGCCAAGACCACCATAGCGCGAGCATGTAAAACCCCCATAGTAAATTTTGCATCAGTGAAAAATAACATTTTCTGGATCATGATGAACGAAAAATTGACTAGTATCCTTTGTGATCAGCAAAATCGATTTGAAAAGGTTTGGAACCCCTGGATTAGATGTTGTGGAAATTTTATATTAATGTGTTGTCATAAGTCTCCCAGTGTGTCTGATCAACCACAGCCCGTTCTAAAGAACTGGCTGGGGCAGATCGATGCTGGCTGAGACCTGTTAGGTAATGGAAAACTTCCTGATGTTTGGAGAGAAGTGTTTGCGGAGAGAGGACATGTCCGCCAGCAAAGGGCCCCTGTGCAATGCACAGAACGATCGTCTGGTGGGAATGCGTTCACTCTGCAAAGACATTATCGGTTTAGAGGTGTTTTGCTCTTGTCACCCCTGGTATGCCTGATCAACATGTTTGGGGTGCCATGATGTATACCTGCAGATAATCTCCCATGCACAAGGAACTTTAGTCATCGTCATTTAGTATATTGTATCATGTCCTGTAGTCATTGTTCATTGGTTGTTTTGTATTCTGTTGTTAAATCCTTATATGGTCACTTACATCCTGTGAGGTCATATCCTGTGAGGCTGAGGTCACACCCTGTGAAGGAAACGATTGGCTGTTGGGGCCAGGGCTTCCTGTTTGTGATTGCTTTTGTGGTCTTTTGAATAAAGGAGGCGGACAGAGCTGTAAAGGCCAGTCTTGCTGAGATGAGAATGTAAGAACCATGTGTTTTGTCTTGTTGGATGGATGGGGCACACACCAGAGGATGGATACGATCAAAAGGTGAGATGCACTGGTATTATATCATTAGACGAAATTGCTATTATGATTAGAAACAGGAGATTTGGCTGTGTGCTTTGCGTACAACCAAATTTCCATAACAGCATGGCGAGCCAGGTAGGAGTGAACAGAACCTCCTTCAGAATCGGATCATTAAGATGTGCTGGGGAGGGTCTGCTTCGCAAAAAGAACACATTTTTCGTCTTTTGAAATAATGCTGGAAGTTTGATCGTATGTCTGGTGTGTGCCTGTGTGTGTGTGTGTGTCTGTGTGTGTGTGTGCCTGCCTGTGTGTGTGATTTGTATCTCAAATCTTTGTGTAAGGAGAGTGTGTGTGTGTGTGTGTGTGTGTGTGTGTGTGTGTGTGTGTGTGATTTGTATTTCGAATCTTTGTGTAAGGAGACTGTGCCTGTGTGTGTGTGATGCTGTGTAATAATGCAGATGTTTGAAATAGAAATGTATGAATTGATATTATTTGCAGCCTGCAATGTGTGTGTGGAGTAGTTTTGTAAGTAGCTGAACCTGTTTGTAAAGATGAGTTTAGTGAAGGGGCAGGCATTGTTGTTTTTGTATTGAAAGGGTCTACGCCCTGGGGGAAGGGAACTCTAATGTTCTGAATAGACATTGCAAGCATTCACTGTCTGTATCTTTCAATGTCTTGTTCCTGTGAAAACTGATGTGAACTGTGTTTGGGGGTATGTTTCAGCCGTGTAATTGTGGGTTATGTGGCTTGGTTGTTTCGTTGGATAGCATGTGTTCCAAAGTTGTGCTTTTTGTAACTTTAACACTTTTAAATGTTTGTCTAAGCGTTCATTTAGTATCTCAAATGTGTAATTTTGTGGGGAGAAATTTTTGGTTTTGGCAGGAAAATGGTTTTTGTCTGCTACTTCCTTTTGTTCTCTTGTTGTTGTTGTCTGCCGTGTGACTACAGTTGGCCATTTTCTTTTCCTTTGTGTGTGAACTTTAAAATGTTTATCCATCTTGGTCAGTTTTGGCGGGAAAATGCGCCATTTTGTTGTGGTCTGGCCTTTGTTGTGGTCACCATGTGCATCGGCGGCCATTTTGAAGACCTGTGAGACTTCCTATAGGGGAAGCTCCATTGTGTATTCATTTGTGTGTGCAAAGCCATGTGCTTTAAGCTACAATCTGGCTTTTAGGCACCATTTTGTGAATTCTATGTTTGTACTGTTTACATACTTTTCAAGGAAACTATTGCGTTTTCTGTATTGAATATTGGTTTTAAGTTGAAATGCCTGTCGCATATCCAAGTGCCCATGCATTGTTAGGACATCACAATAGGAGTTGTTTACACACTGTGGGTGTCTCAGGTTTCTAGGTAATAACATGGGGGGAGTTCTAACTCTGAGTCAAATATTGTGTTGTATTTGCGACAAGAGTGTATTGTTTAAGACGTTTTATGTAACTTTGTGTCTTGTCATTTGTTAATGTCGGCCATTTTTCTGTAGTCCTGGTTTCATCCACCATTTTGCCGTGGACCGATTTTCAATTGCTGCAACTGCCTTTTTGTTTCTGCTGATTTTAGTCTCGAGCGAAATATCTCTGGTTTTGTACTGAATTCCATTTCCAGTAGAATCATTTAGGTTTTTATACCAGTTGTTTTAAAGAAGTTTATGTTTCTAGTGAAGATTTCTAATGTCTTGATAGAAAAAATATGAAGCTATTTGAGGCTTCCCCTCACCCTCCCCCTCCCTCTTCCTACTCAGGTGTGCAACAGGAAGTTGGTGGGAGGGGCTTGGGGTCTTTTGACTGGTGTTTGGAAGGACAAAATCATTTTTATTTTTAAATTAAATTAAGGTTTATACTGTAATACAGTTTTGGGGAGAGAGCAAACAGGAGGCATCCAAGTTATTGTTGTAATATCTGGGTACAGACAGAAGCCATAAGTTTGTTTTTGTTTTGAATAGCGGAGGATTTCATGGTGCTTTGTAGTTTGTCTGACAACACATTTATAGGGCTGCCGATAACCGGTTGTAGAGCATATAAATGTGAGGATTAGTACGCTAGCACACCGGGAGGCCGTGTAAAATAATCGGAGAACGCCGGGTGCCAGTACTGTAAAAATAGTCACTAAGCAGTACTGATCCGAAAACTAGTGCAAGGGTGCCCTGGACGCAGGGACCGTCATAAGCGATTCAAATCGTCATGGGTAATGTTGGTCCATGCGTTGGAGGAAAAAAATGAGGCTCCACACCAGTCAGACAGCTGCACCTCACATGAGATCTGTGTCTGGGGCTCCGGACATGAGACCCCTTAAAGATTGACATAGGTGGTCCAAGGATACTATTTTGGGTATCCCTCTGGAGTTGATGTTGCGCGACTGTGGCTTCAGAAATCTGTAATGTTGAGTGAGTTGAGGGATGCGTAATATACATTTGTGTGATTAAAATACACAGGCCTGTTTTTGAACTTTGTGTGGCTGGTCCATGCAAAGATTTTGAAATGCTCTCGTGCCTTTCAAATTGTATTCTTTTTTTATCGCTAAAAGAGCGAAGGCAGCATTCCATCTGGTCGTTTTTGTTTTTATTTTTCATTTTCGTTTTTGGGAACTATGAAATATCTCCCCCACATTTGTATCTAAATGTTTTTCTTTGTCTCATTGTTTGTATGTGGTAACAAGATGTTTGAACCTCCCGTGACAGCCCTCTTGCGTGTCGCGGCTGTTGTATTTTAGGAAAAAAAAAAATAAAAAAAACGTGAAAGTAAGATTTACAGAGGGTTTAGTTATTATCGGTTTTGTGGAATGTCAGTGACAATTTACCAATGTACACGAATGTTGTATTGTTTACCATTCTTTGAAGGATAGAGTAATAACTTTTGTTTATAAGTATCTTTTCAGGTCCAGTTTCTGGAAGTGTGTGTACAGGTGTATAAGAAGGTAAAAGTATCATAGGCTATTTCACTGTTTTATTCTGCACCATTCTAAACCCTGCATGTCTTCCTCCAGTTTGTAATGAGGAGGGAAGAAAAGGGGGGATGAGAGTGGTGAGAATAACACATTTTCAAACCAATAATACTAACCGCTCTAATTCTAACCAAGTTTGTGCCAAGACTGTCTTTCTTTGATGGAATTTGAATCAGCAAGCAGCAGTCTGGTGAAGGAGGCTCCCATCCCAGATGCTAAGAACCTTTTTGTCACTGGTTCCAGGTATTACACCCCGGATAATAAGCCACGCACAGGTTATGCAGTGACCACAGTCCCGATGTCTGGGTTATTGTCATATGAGGTTTGTTTGAAGGTCAACCAAAAAACAGAGTTGTACTTTCCTCATTAGCTGTCACCTACATTCTCAGCTGATGGGGTGGGTGCAATCACTGTAACATGAATTTCAAAAGGTCCACCACAGGGTTCACGAGTCCATCCCGGACCCTGACACAATAACCAGTTTACATTCTTTCCAACCAGGTGACTGGGTCATTGTAAAGAAGCTTGAGGGATGAAACCACGCCAGCCACTGCAAGAAGCGGATCAACCACAAAAGAGTAGAGGAGTATCTTTGTTCATTTATATTTTTTTGTTTAATAAATTTTGGCAAGGGTAACGATGGAAAGCATCCCAACTAGCTAAGAAAGAGAACAGGACACATGGTCGGGTATTTAGTGCCCCAGCGATGACGGCGGTACATGCTATATGTGACATTCATATTGGTGTGAGGAGTTTTGACAGACTAGTAAAATCCAGACACCTGTCAAAAGAACTTAACAGAACATTTATAGAGGGTAAAATTAATTATAATTTTAACAATAGCTCTGGTTCTTGCCAGCTTTGGTATCGGGATAACTAGGTAGCCCACAAGTGTGCTACAACTGAAGTTTGGTATTAATGCGGATCTACAGCTTATAAGGTAATTTCCCGTAAGGCAAGAGGTTCATGTGTGCTGATGAAACTCGTCCCAGCATCTTATGTCGTGGCCGATCGTGAGGATCTGATGGCGCGAGAGAAGGTAAGAATGGCAGGGACAGCTGGAAGGGAATTGCTTGTACATGGTGGGGGCTTGAGCTTATGAAACGCTTGAACAATTTCTCATCCATTGAGGATGGGATGTTTCATGTAACTGTTGAAGCTACAAGGAAGTTCCCACAGTCCAAGGGGGGTTTCTGGGAATTCATAAGTAAAGATTGTTATATCTGGATCGGGGATAGTAGTGACAAAGTTCAGGCCCATATGGATAAGGTTTAGATCCCTACAAGGCAAAGCCAGAGCTATAGCTAGTGAAGGTTGGAATCCTTTTTAAGGGTTTGGGAATCGTTGGAGATTTAATTTTTATCTTGCAGCGGATTATAGTGAAGGAAGTAGGGGTATATATACTCATGTTGTTTTTGTTTCTATTCCTTCTATATGCCATGATGAGGTGCTCCTGTTGCCTGATTGGACGCGTGACCAGAGCCTGAGCACATGACCACATCTTCCCTGATGAGATGCCCCGAAGCCCGACCCACATACAAGACACAGAGGATCCCAGACCGACCGGCGACTACTACAGCTCACCATGTCATCTCCAACAGAGTCTACATGTCAAGCCGTGTTTTACTTTTTATGGACTAAGAAGATCAGGATTCATCGAGGGACACATGGGATCATATGACAAGAGGAGGGACTGTTGTGGAAATTTTATATTAATGTGTTGTCATAAGTCTCCCAGTGTGTCTGATCAACCACAGCCCGTTCTAAAGAACTGGCTGGGGCAGATCGATGCTGGCTGAGACCTGTTAGGTAATGGAAAACTTCCTGATGTTTGGAGAGAAGTGTTTGCGGAGAGAGGACATGTCCGCCAGCAAAGGGCCCCTGTGCAATGCACAGAACGATCGTCTGGTGGGAATGCGTTCACTCTGCAAAGACATTATCGGTTTAGAGGTGTTTTGCTCTTGTCACCCCTGGTATGCCTGATCAACATGTTTGGGGTGCCATGATGTATACCTGCAGATAATCTCCCATGCACAAGGAACTTTAGTCATCGTCATTTAGTATATTGTATCATGTCCTGTAGTCATTGTTCATTGGTTGTTTTGTATTCTGTTGTTAAATCCTTATATGGTCACTTACATCCTGTGAGGTCATATCCTGTGAGGCTGAGGTCACACCCTGTGAAGGAAACGATTGGCTGTTGGGGCCAGGGCTTCCTGTTTGTGATTGCTTTTGTGGTCTTTTGAATAAAGGAGGCGGACAGAGCTGTAAAGGCCAGTCTTGCTGAGATGAGAATGTAAGAACCATGTGTTTTGTCTTGTTGGATGGATGGGGCACACACCAGAAGATGGATACGATCAAAAGGTGAGATGCACTGGTATTATATCATTAGACGAAATTGCTATTATGATTAGAAACAGGAGATTTGGCTGTGTGCTTTGCGTACAACCAAATTTCCATAACAACTGCCCAGACATCTCAGGACCCTCATCTCTTTGGCAGCCAAGACCACCATAGCGCGAGCATGTAAAACCCCCATAGTAAATTTTGCATCAGTGAAAAATAACATTTTCTGGATCATGATGAACGAAAAATTGACTAGTATCCTTTGTGATCAGCAAAATCGATTTGAAAAGGTTTGGAACCCCTGGATTAGATATCTCCAGTAACCGTGAGGGGTGGGGTGGAGTGTTGCGGTCAACCGTAAACCTTTTCTTTTTCTCTATTCTACTTTCTTTCTCTTTTTTCTTCTTCTATTCCTTCATGCGATTTCTCACTTTGCTCTGTTTTGGGTTCCCACACGTTTGATAGTGGGCTCTAATGTTACGTTAAGCCTAGACGACACTTGGTAATGTGTTGGTATTATGGCTTTATGCTGGGAAATCTGGTTCCATTACACGAGAGTCCCACCACAGGATTCTTTCTTTCTCTCTCCTTCTATGCAATGCTTTTCGGAATCATATAAGCATCATAGCCTTGACTTGCTATAAATGCTAATAATCACATTGTTATGCATACAGTGAATGGTTTTCTTTGATCAGTGAGTTCTAGGCATCTCGTGAATCTTCACCTTGTTCTCGGGACAGGGACGGTCGTGGTGAGTAACTTTGATAAGGTATAGTTGTGCAATGACCAAAAGTTTTGATCTGACATCCACTATTGTAACACTGTTGCTGAAATGGTACTTGTGCTATCAACCACTTGCTTACTGGGCACTTTCACCCCCTTCTTGCCCAGACCATTTTTCAGCTTGCAGCGCTGTCGCACTTTGAATGACAATTGCGCGGTCATACAACACTGTACCCAAATTACATTTTTATCATTTTTTTCCCACAAATAGAGCTTTCTTTTGGTGGCATTTAATCACTGCTGGGTTTTTTATTTTTTGTTAAAAATACTAAAAAATACAGAAAATGTTGAAAAAAACAACAAAACAGTTTTCTATTTTGTTATAAAATTTTGCAAACAGGTAATTTTTCTCCTTCATTGATGTACGCTGATGAGGCTGCACTGATGGGTACTGATAAGGCAGCACTGATGGGCACTGATAAGGCGGCACTGGTGGGCACTGATAGGTGGCACTGGTTTGCACTGAGAGGTGGCACTGTTGGGAGGCACAGAAGGGCATTGATAGGTGGCACTGAAGGGCACTGATAGGTGGCCCTGACAGGTGGCACGGATGGATGGCAGCAATGGAAACTGATGGGTGGCAGCGATGGGCACTGATGGGTGGCAGTGATGGGCACTGACAGGTGTCACTGATAGGCAGCACTGCTAGGTGGCACTGATGAGGCACTGATGGGCACTGATTGGCACCACTGGTGGGCATTGATAGGTGCAAGGGTGGGCATTGATAGGTGGCGCTGATTGGTGGCACTGATATGCACTGGTGTGGCACTGATGTGCACTGGCAGGCGGCACTGGTGGGCACAGATTATGTAGCTGTGCCTCTTCCTCTTCGGGACCTTGTCCCTTTCACAGAAGCCAGTGAGCGGCTTTTTTTTCTCCTCACGCTGTCAGCGTAAGGAGGGAAAAAAAACGATTACCGACCTTGCTTACATCACGTGATCATCTGTCATTGGCTAACAGATGATCACGTGGTAAGGGGCCGAGGTCAGCCCCTTACTCTGATCTGTGTTCAGCCGAGTCTCAAAGTGCAAAGTGGAGGATGTCATACGATGGCCTCACGCCAAAGTAGGTCAGCACTATAGCCGTCATTTGGCTATAGTGCGGACGCAAAGAAGTTAAGAACCTTATTGTCTGTAAAAAACGTATTTTCAATAAAAATCATTGGAAAAGAAACCCTGGAATCTCTCCTCCACCAGAACGGCATGACTCCCTAAGAGAGAAGCTGCTCAAAAGCAGCGTGGAGATCCGCTAACCTTTTTAATTGTTTGCCGCCCCCCCAAAAAAATATACCACCAGCCACTGCAGGTCCGAAGGATCCTCTGCATATGCAATTAAAAGGAAAACCATTATAGATACTTGGCAAATGGTATCCACTAGACCATTAATACAGCAGCACAGGGCCATGGGCAGGACCTCTAGTAGTTGGAGGACAGAAAGATCAATTGGTATGGTATCAGAACCCTGAGCCATGGCCTTGGACCAGACAGCTAGACACGGCCTTTCAGACCTGGTTGCAATGGCTAATTTTATAGCAGGGCCTACAATGGAGAACAAGTCCTTAGAGTTTCTAGCCTCTTATTCACAGGGTCCTTGAACACTGAAATGTCCTCTACAGGGACTGTTAGATCTTGTTAAGACAGGAAATGGTTGGGTCTAAAACTGGCCCGGAGAGCCCACTTTTTAAGGACTTTTATATGGCAGCCTGGACTTGAAGTGGCATCATCCCGGTATCTTCCTTTTCAGCCAATGATTCCCTACAATGTAGACATCTTTCTAGCAGCTGACTGACCTCTGAATTGCTTTTATGGGCAGAAGGATGGGTCCCCCTCCCGCTGCCCACCGCCACCTCTCCGGGCTCTTCTGTGCAATTGTGGAGCCAGGATCTGATCTGGCAGTGCCACCGGGTTACCACAGAGCTTTGCTGTGGACTGGATGGTCCCCAGGCCATCTCTATGATCCTGGGAGGCCGGAATTGATGTAAGTAAACACTCATTTTTTTTTTCTGGAAAGCATGAGATCAATGTTTTTTTTTTTTTTTTTCTTTTATCTCGTGCTTTCCAGGGTAGAGGAGATATCTGGGGTCTTATAGACCCCAGATGTCTCCATAAAGAGGACCTGTCATGCCTTATTTCTATCACAAGGGATTTTTACATTTCTTGTGATAGGAATAAAGATGGTCAAAAAACATATACAGTACATAGGTCGCACCCACATATGTAATTGGTGTTCCACCCTTCACAACTACACACTTTATGACAGACTGCTTGCAAGACCTTCGTTACCCCTAGTAACCACTCGCTGAACTCCGCACTGCATTAACTCTTGCAAAGCTGTCTTCTTACCCCAATATGCCTACCGACCCACACTGTGGACTATGTGTAGAAGTGCTGGTTACCTTCATACATAGCTTTGAATAATTTCAGACCTGGCCGAATAACATTTCAAAGCTTTACTGTGAAATCTTCAATGCAACAGATTAACAGGCAAAGTCTTTTTCCCTAACCAACCCAAACTATAGCTCCTGCTGCCCCAGCATACCTGCACAGGTTACAGTCTATGAAAAGGCAAATCCTTCAAGGTGGTGCTCCGAGTCGGTGGCCTCTACATGTGGAAGTCTTTTGAAGACAGGAAGGTGGAAACTGGATGCAGCCCTCTTAGGCACAGGAATACGGGCTCATTCTCTCTTTCTTCTTTGCCGTTGCACCAGCTGCTCTCCTTGCCCAGGCCCCTAACCCTTTTTATATACACAGGACCAATGGCGTCCCTAGGGGGGGGGGGGGGGGGCAGAGGGGGCCCTGACCCCCCCCCCCCCCAACATTATGCTGTGCCCCACCATGTGCCCCCCCCCCCCAATAAAAAAAACTTTTTTTTTTTTTTACAAAAAATCAATGTCTAAGAGGGAGAGAGTCCCCAGTCAGCTCCTGCGGGTGATTCCTCCCCCCTCCCTCTGCTCGCTGACACTGCATAATGCGAGCGCTCACACAACCACGGCTGCCCGTTCTGCTCCTTCCCCTGCATCCTCATTGGCAGGGAGAAGAGCGAGTTGCAGGAAGGACTCCACCAGGACTCTCAGTTACTGAAAAACCAGACTGATTTCTCCCATCCTTAGGACAGTAGAACCAGCCTGTAAATTCCAAGAGATGCCAGACCAGCGCTGTCAATAGCAGGGGCAGGACAGCAAGAGGAGGCTGGGGAACCCCACAGTGGCAGAACACCAGGGCCCGGTGGCAAGACAACCTTTGCAACCCTGATAGTTCTCCCACTGCTTTGGAACCTTATATTTTCTTGGTATGCTGGTGACATATATATCTTGTTTTCTGCCACCCTGGGGGACCCCAATACAATAGGAAGGGAGCTCACTGCAGAACATGTGAAAGGGCCCGTTGTGGGGTCATAGTAAAGGGCCCCAGGATATATTTATATATCTATATATATCTATATATCTATATCTATAGATATATAGATATCTATCTATATATAGATATATATATAGATATATATATATATCTATATATATATATATCTATATATATATGCATTTTATAGTTGGTCCCCCTACTTTTGTCCCTGTCCCCCCATGTGCCCCCCCAAATATGAAAGCTGGAGACGCCACTGCACAGGACGAGTGGGTCAGATCTGAAAAGCCTGCGAAGACAGACCTGGGAACGGCAGCAAAAAGACAGCAACCCCATTCCTCCCAGCTGGGGCAGCAACTAACTACTAGTAGGCAACCTGCCCACAAGTTGTTTTACAGGGTGAGGGTTTACAACCACTTTAAATTTACCTGTTACCAGCAAAGTGGTTTACTTTCCACAATGATGACTTCTGCATGCATGGTCCACATTAACCTCTTGCTTACCGGGCACCTAAACCCCCCTCCCGCCCAGACCAATTTTCAGTTTTCAGCGCTGTCACACTTTGAATGACAATTGCGCGGTCATGCTACACTGTACTCAAATTACATTTTTATCATTTTTTTCACACAGATGGAGCTTTCTTTTGGTGGTATTTAATCACCACTGGGGTTTTTATTTTTTGCTAAACAAACAAAAAAAAAGACAGAAATTTTTGAAAAAAAAACAAAAAAACATGTTTCATAGTTTGTTATAAAATTTTGCAAACAGGTAATTTTTCTCCTTCATTGATATTCGCAGATGAGGCTGCACTGATGGGCACGGATGAGGCTGCACTGATGGGCACTGATGGGCTTCACTGATAGGCACAGATAGGGCGACACTGATAGGCACTGATAAGATGGCACTGATGGGCACTGATAAGATGGCACTGATGGGCACTGATGGGCACTGATAAGATGGCACTGATGGGCACTGATGGGCACTGATAAGATAGCACTGATGGGGCCCTGATGGGTGGCACTGATAGATGTCACTGATGGGCACTGGTAGGTGGCACTGTTGGGCACTGGTAGGTGGTATTGATAGGCAGCACTGGTGATGAGGCACTTTGGTGGTGACTTTTATAGGTGGCACTGTGGGTACTGATAGGTGGCACTGTGGGCACTGATGGGTGGTACTGTGGGCACTGGTAGGTGGCGCTGGTGGGCACTGGTAGGTGGCACAGAAGCCTCTGCAGAGGCTCTCCATGATCGCGACTGATGTCCCTCTCACAGCCGCCGGTAATCGGCTTTATTTTTTCAGCGTGAGGAGAAAAAATAGCTGATTACCGGCTTTGTTTACATCACATGATCAGCTGTCATTGGCTGACAGCTGATCACGTGGTGAGGGGTCGGGATCGACCCTTTACGCCAATCTGTGATCAGCCAAGTCTCATAGACTCGCTGCTCACAGAGCGTCCCGCGAGTGCCCTGCAGGGGGCGCGCAGGCCGCTCGAGCACTGGAGGCCCTCCTGGCAAATTAAGTCCGCGCTGCAGCCGTCTTTCGTCTAAAGCGCGGACGGGAAGTGGTTAAAATGGAACGAAACAGTATCTGAGCACCACAAACTGAAAACACAATTTACCCGCTTGCTGCCCACCTTATAGCAGTTTTATTGATACAGGGCGGCAGCTGTGCACCGGATCACGTATATATATATATATATATATATATATATATATATACACTTTTTCCTGCAAAAAAAAGGGAAAACAAGGAAATCGATGCGTTGTAAAAAGCAGCACAAAGTACACACATTAACACTTGTTAGGCACACAATTAACCCCTTGACCCCTTCCCAGCCAGTGTCATTAGTACAGTGACAGTGCACATTGTTAGCACTGATCACTGTATTAGTGTCACTGGTCCCCAAAAAGTGTCAAAATATCTGCCAGAATATGGCAATCCCGCTATAAGTTGCTGATTGCCACCATTACTAGTATAAAAAATGAAATACATCAAAATACATAAATCTATCCCATAGTTTGTAGACGTGATAACTTTTGCACAAACCAATCAATATACCCTTATTGGGATTTTTTTTTTTACCAAAAACACGTAGCAGAATATATGTTGGCCTAAATTTATGAAGCAATTTGATTTGATTTTTTTTTTTTTTAATTGGATATTTTTTATAACAGATAGTAAAAAATATTGTTTTTTTCATAATTGTCAGTCTTTTTTTCTTTATAGCGCTAAAAATAAAAAATAAAAAAACGCAGAGATAATCAAATACCACCAAAAGAAAGCTCTATTTGTGGGAAAAAAAAGGACATCAATTTTATTTGGGTACAGCGTCGCACGAACGCGCAATTTTTAGTTAACCACTTCAGCCCCGGAAGGTTTTACCCCCCCCCCCCTTCATGACCAGGCCAATTTTTTTGCGATACGGCACTGCGTTATTTTAACTGACAATTGCGCGGTCGTGCAATGCTGTACCCCCCAAAAAAAAAAAAAATTGACGCCTTTTTTTTTCTACAAATAGAGCTTTCTTTTGGTGATATTTGATCACCTCTGCGGTTTTTATTTTTAGCACTAAATACAAAAAAAGAGCAACAATTTAAAAAAAAAAAATATATATTTTTTTACTTTCTGCTATAAAACACACCCAATAAAAAAAATATAAAAAATATATAATCTAATCAATTTAGGTCAAAATGTATTTAGCTACATACTTTTGGTAAGAATAATAAGTGTAATAATGTAAATAAGTGTAAATAGTGTAAATAATTGTATCTTGATTGGTTTGCGCAAAAGTTATAGCGTCTACAAACTATAGGATATTTTTCTGGAATATTTATTTATTAATTTATTTTATTAGTAATGGCGGCGATCAGAGATTTTTAGCGGGACTGCGACATTGTGACAGACAAATCGGAAACTAAGTGACACTTTTGACACTTTTTTGGGGAGCAGTGACACTAATACAGTGACCAGTGTTAAAAATGTGCACTGTCACTGTACTACTGACGCTGGCAGGGAAGGAGTAAACATCAGGGTGCGATCAGAGGGTTAAGTGTGTCCCTAGGGGGTGCTTACTAACTGTTTGGGGGATGGTTATGACTGGGCAAAGAAAGAGAAACGTGTTTCCCTGCTTAGCAGAAACACAAGATCTCTCTCTTTACTTCTGACAGAATGGCGATCTGCCTTGTTTACATAGACTGATCGCGGTTCTGCCTTCTTCCGGGAAAGATTGCGGGTTGCTTCCCCTCTAGCCAATCAGCGTGCGATCGCGCCCCCCGGCGGCGTGCTCGACCCCCCCAGAGCTACTGCACAGAACGACATATGGGTACATCAGTTTGAGCAGCCGGGTTGCCTTGCCGCAGTAAATGTCCGAAAGGCGGTACCGAAGCCGGTAGAAGTAACGCAGTGCCGTATCCTAAAAAAAATGGCCTGGTCATGAAGGGGTTGGGGGGTAAATCTTCCGGAGGTCAAGTGGTTAATTATTTTTTAATATTCAAAGCAAACTCCTCTATTCATCCATGTCGCCATGCTTTATTTTGTTGAAAAGCACCCCCCCCCCCCTAGCATTTCTAGCCACAGCCATCTTGACTAAGGGCAGAGGATTCATGTAGCATATCCTGGAATCCATCCGCCCCTTAGCTCAGGCATGCTGGCGGGAAGGGTGGGCTTAGCTGAGAAAGCCCCTCCTCCCATGAAGACTCCTGGCGTGTACGACATCATTTTGGCCGGAAACCAGGAAGGCACTGAGGAAATGGAAATAAAAAAAAAAAAAAAAAAAAAAAGTTTAAATATAATCTCCCTTCCTATCTACTTTCTAATGCTAGCAGCAAAATTTTTTACAAATAATCAATGTTGAGCGTTTACTCCTGCTTTATTATTTGTCTGCAATTGACAGGTTTTTTTTTTAGATTAAAGCGGAACTTCAGTCATTTTTTATTTTTTATTAAATTATTATTTTTCTATCTATTAAATCTTCTGCTCTTGTTTTTGTTTTAACTTTTGATAGTAATTTTTTTTTTTCTGCCATCAAATCCCTTATACAGCCCACTTCCTGTTTCTTGTCTGGTCATTAGCCTAGGCTTATGACATCACGCACAGCTCTCTCTCTCACTCTCCTGAGAGTTTGCCAGGAAGGGAAGGGAGGATGAGTCATAAGAGGGCCAATGAGAGCTGCAGAGCCGGAGGCGTGCCTCCTGTGTGTGTGTCTGTGTAAATCCAGGAAGTGAACAGGCAGCAGCTTCAGCTGCCCACAGTTAAAATGGCCGCAGTCAGACTCAGTGGAGGGAGATTCCTGCAGCATATTCGGCAAGCACAGAACCGCAGTATAGATAAAATAATAGGCAAAGTGGTTGGAGGGAAGCTTCAGAATGGCAAAGATGTTTTTATAGAATAGAAAAAACACATATACGTGAGCTAATGGTGCTGCACACCCCAAAGTTTTTAAAAAATGGGGGTTTTTTTTAAGCAGCCAAGAAATTGTTCAAATATTTTTAATTTTTAATTTTTTGTTTGTATCAAAAAAGCAATTTGACAGTTACAAAATTGTGTTCTGGCATTCATATGAAAATGACGAAACCACCGATCAAGATGAAAATACATATTGTATGAAAATTTTAGTAAAATTGCATTTTATTGTCAAAGAATAATATTCCACAAAGAACACCCTACGCGTTTCGACCCTTCTAATTGTGGCTGTGTGATGTTTTTATTACAAACGATGTGACTGCAGATTGCAGTTCCTCTTTAAGTTAATATAGAAAAATGTCCCCTCAGAAGACTAATTTGCTAAACAAATGGGAGGCGAAGTTTCTGCCATAAATATTGACTTTTTGATTCTCTTTTAAGAGTTTAATGAAATAACTGTGAAAGTATAAAACACCTCCGACCTGTAAAGCTGTCAATATATGTTCTGCCGTTTCCAGACTTATAGAGAGGATAAAACTTAATGGCTCTGACTTCATATTTCACCCGCACTGTACGGCGGGAATGGTTGAGAAGTGACTTGCGGCTCGGTGAAACTTGGCACTGGACTCGCAAATGTTAAGATACTTTCACCGACGGCCAAAAAACCGGGAGGAATTCAAGGAGATTCCCACTGAATAGAATCCATAGTCTTATAATCTGTATGTTTGGCACCATGGCTCGCTGTAAGGAGAACCCTACTGGCCAGCTAAAGTTGTTCACACATCCAGGGCCGGGACAAGGGGTGGGCAGGAGGGACGGCTGCCCTGGGCACTGAGGTTTTACGTGAGGTGGGGAGGGGCGCTGCAAGGAGATTTGGGGGGAGAGGATTTGTGTTGTAAGGGGAAATTTGGGGGCAGCAGGGGATAAGTATTGTTCTAGGAGGGGGGAAATCTAGGGGGTGTCCTAAAAAGTGATGATTTAGGGGGATTTGTGATGGGAGGGGGGATGGGGGGGAAGAAGATTTGTGCTGGGGGAAAAATTGGAGTGGGGGGTATGTGTACTCGGAGGGGAAAATGTAGGGGTATAAGATTTGTGCTAGGAGGGGCGCTGCAAGGAGATTCGGGGGGAGAGGATTTGTATTGTAAGGGGAAATTTGGAGGGCAATAGGAGGTAAGTGTTGTTTTAGGAGGGGGAATATAGGGTGTAAGTGTGCTAAGAGTGATGATTTAGGAGGATTTGTGTTGGGAGGAGGGATGGGGGGAGAAGATTTGTGCTGGGGGGGGGGGGATTTGGAGTTGGGGAGTATGTGTACTCAGAGGGGAAAATTTAGGGGTATAAGATTTGTGCTAGGAGGGGCGCTGCATAGAGATTCGGGGGGGGGAGAGGATTTGTGTTGTAAGGGGAATTTTGAGGGGCAGCAGGGGGTAAGTATTGTTCTAGGAGGGGGGAATCTAGGGGGTAAGAGTCCTAAAATGATGATTTAGGGGGATTTGTGTTGGGAGGGGGGATGGGGTGGGGGAAGAAGATTTGTGCTGGGGGGATATGTGTACTCAGAGGGGAAAAATTTAGGGATATAAGATTTGTGCTAGTAGTGGTGATTTTTTGGGGGGGATAGGGGAGCAAAGATTTGTACTGGGAGGAGGGGGAATTAGTGCTGTTTTATTTTTGGGTGCGGGGGATCTTTGCTGACACATAATACTCATATCTGGGGGGGGGCGCAGTTTGGCATGCTCGCCCTGGACGCTAGATAACCTTGTCCCGGCACTGCACACTGCAGGCTGATAACGCTGCTGCAAAATGTGAGACAATTAGCGCTATCAGCCTCCAGCAGGAAATGCTGTTACTGGCAGGATCGCCAGGTAAGAAACTCTTGTAGCGCCCTCTAGTGCAGGGGTAGGCAACCGCGGCCCTCCAGCTGTGGTAAAACTACAAGTCCCATGAGACATTGCAAGACCCTGACAATCACAGAAATTACTCCTAGAGGCAGAGGCATGATGGGATTTGTAGTTTCACCACAGCTGGAGTGCCGAGGTTGCCTTTCCCCTGCTCTAGTGTGTTCTAGAAGTTAGTGAAGGTCGTGTTAAAGTTCAGAGTAGGTAAATTCTAGTTTGGCTCAGAGTCAAGTCTGGGCTGTGGAATCTGGGTCAGGGTTCAGTGAGTCAGGGCTGAATGACTCATCCTCACAGCTCCTCTGGTGACTCCCCCTGGTCTAGAATGTTGTAGAAACTTCTAGAGATAGTGGGTGGAGGTTAGGAATATAGCTGCCTGGAATATTTATGAGATCCTCAGCCAATCCCCAGTAAAGGGCTGGCAGGGGGTATGCCACCCTTAAAAATAGGCATGAGTCATGCCAGCAGAGGCAGTCAGGTGGAAGATGGAGATATAGTACTGTGGAGGCTGTTGGTGGCCCTCAAGGGTGTCCCCTAATCTGGGGGGAGTAACCTTGGGCCTGGGGCTCGGGTTCTGGAAGGATCCCCCACAACACATGGAGGAAGCCCTTCTTGGAGGCACGGGAGCAAGTGAATGGACAGTGTGAGTAGAGCAGCACTACTGAGGACTTACAAGGGGGGAGGCTGCCACGTGTAGTCAGACTGAAGACAGCGGTGTGTGCCATGTCCTCATCCCTTCCCTGGGAGATCTCCTGCAAAGTCAGCCAGATGGGCTGGTGAGTGTCAGGCTGGGTTCACATCATGCAGATGCGGATCCCCGCATCCAATTCGCAATAGCAGGAGATTTTGACCGCCTCTCTATGGAGCCGGTTCACATATCACCGCAGCAGGTCCGGAGCGCTTTTGCAGAAAAACGCTGTGCGATTTTTGGTCCGTTTCAGGTGCGAATTCAGCCAAAAATTCGGGCTGAAATTGGACCTGAAACGGTGAACCAGCACGCACCGAACCCCTGCTGTGAGACGGATCCATCTTAGGTGTGAACCGAGCCTTGGGTCTGGAGGACTGAGAAGTTAGCCTGGAGGGCTTGTGAAAGGGGCAGCTGCAGCCAGGTGGGTTGGCAGTGCCTGAAGAGGTTGTGCTGGGATCAGCCGCCACAGGAGGGAAAGTACAAGCTGGTCACTGTGTTCTGCTACACAACAAGGGGCTTCGAGTTCCTGCCAGCAAAGGGCCATTGTTGAATCTGGCTGTGCTTCTCAGATCCATTTACCGTGATCCAGCTGGAGTCTGCAAGCAAGGAATGTGCAGAAGGAGCATCAAGGAGACTGTATATAGGAAGATGCCCTATATGTGGGTATAGAAAAGAATCACCGCTTCATCAACACCAAACACCAAACGATATGTTTGGCGGAAATCCAATACAGCTCATAATTCAAAAAACACCATTCCTACAGTAAAGCATGGAGGGGGTAATATCCTGTTATGTAGGGGGTAATATCCTGTTATGGAGGGGGTAATATCCTCTTATGGAAGGGGTAATATCCTGTTATGGAGGGGGTAATATCCTGTTATGGAGGGGGTAATATCCTGTTATGGGGTGGTAATATCCTGTTATGGAGGGGGTAATATCCTGTTATGGAGGGGGTAATATCTTGGTATGGAGGGGGTAATATCCTGTTATGGAGGTGGTAATATCCTGTTATGGAGGGGGTAATATCTTGGTATGGAGGGGGTAATATCCTGTTATGGAGGGGGTAATATCCTGTTATGGAGGGGTAATATCCTGTTATGGAGGGGGTAATATCCTGTTATGGGGTGGTAATATCCTGTTATGGAGGGGGTAATATCTTGGTATGGAGGGGGTAATATCCTGTTATGGAGGGGATAATATCTTGGTATGGAGGGGGTAATATCCTGTTATGGAGGGGGTAATATCCTGTTATGGAGGGGGTAATATCCTGTTATGGAAGGGGTAATATCCTGTTATGGAGGGGGTAATATCCTGTTATGGGGGTGGTAATATCCTGTTATGGAGGGGATAATATCTTGGTATGGAGGGGGTAATATCCTGTTATGGAGGGGGTAATATCCTGTTATGGAGGTGGTAATATCCTGGCATGGGGGTGGTAATATCCTGTTATGGAGGTGGTAATATCCTGTTATGGAGCGGGTAATATCCTGTCATGGAGGTGGTAATATCCTGTTATGGAGGGGGTAATATCTTGGTATGGAGGGGGTAATATCTTGGTATGGAGGGGGTAATATCCTGTTATGGAGGGGGTAATATCCTGTTATGGAGGGGGTAATATCCTGTTATGGAGGGGGTAATATCCTGTTATGGAGGGGGTAATATCTTGGTATGGAGGGGGTAATATCCTGTTATGGAGGGTGTAATATCCTGTTATGGAGGGGGTAATATCCTGTTATGGAGGTGGTAATATCCTGTTATGGAGGGGGTAATATCTAGGTATGGAGGGGGTAATATCCTGTTATGGAGGGGGTAATATCGTGTTATGGGGTGGTAATATCCTGTTATAGAGGGGGTAATATCCTGTTATGGAGGGGGTAATATCCTGTTATGTAGGGGGTAATATCTTGTTATGGAGGGGGTAATATCCTGTTATGGAGGGGGTAATATCCTGTTATGGAGGGGGTAATATCTTGGTATGGAGGGGGTAATATCCTGTTATGGAGGGGGTAATATCCTGTTATGTAGGGGGTAATATCTTGTTATGGAGGGGGTAATATCCTGTTATGGAGGGGGTAATATCCTGTTATGGAGGGGGTAATATCCTGTTATGGGGTGGTAATATCCTGTTATAGAGGGGGTAATATCCTGTTATGGAGGTGGTAATATCCTGTTATGGAGGGGGTAATATCTTGGTATGGAGGGGGTAATATCCTGTTATAGAGGGGGTAATATCCTGTTATGGAGGTGGTAATATCCTGTTATGGAGGGGGTAATATCTTGGTATGGAGGGGGTAATATCCTGTTATAGAGGGGGTAATATCCTGTTATGGAGGGGGTAATATCCTGCTATGGAGGGGGTAATATCTAGGTATGGAGGGGGTAATATCCCATTATGGAGGGGGTAATATCCCGTTATGGAGGTGGTAATATCCTGTTATGGAGGGGGTAATATCCTGTTATGGAGGGGGTAATATCTAGGTATGGAGGGGGTAATATCCTGTTATGGAGGGGGTAATATCGTGTTATGGGGTGGTAATATCCTGTTATAGAGGGGGTAATATCATGTTATGGAGGGGGTAATATCCTGTTATGGAGGGGGTAATATCTTGGTATGGAGGGGGTAATATCCTGTTATGGAGGGGGTAATATCCTGTTATGGAGGGGGTAATATCCTGTTATGGAGGTGGTAATATCCTGTTATGGAGGGGGTAATATCTAGGTATGGAGGGGGTAATATCCTGTTATGGAGGGGGTAATATCGTGTTATAGAGGGGGTAATATCCTGTTATGGAGGGGGTAATATCCTGTTATAGAGGGGGTAATATCCTGTTATGGAGGGGGTAATATCCTGTTATGGGGTGGTAATATCCTGTTATAGAGGGGGTAATATCCTGTTATGGAGGGGGTAATATCCTGTTATGTAGGGGGTAATATCTTGTTATGGAGGGGGTAATATCCTGTTATGGAGGGGGTAATATCCTGTTATGGAGGGGGTAATATCCTGTTATGGGGTGGTAATATCCTGTTATAGAGGGGGTAATATCCTGTTATGGAGGTGGTAATATCCTGTTATGGAGGGGGTAATATCTTGGTATGGAGGGGGTAATATCCTGTTATAGAGGGGGTAATATCCTGTTATGGAGGTGGTAATATCCTGTTATGGAGGGGGTAATATCTTGGTATGGAGGGGGTAATATCCTGTTATAGAGGGGGTAATATCCTGTTATGGAGGGGGTAATATCCTGCTATGGAGGGGGTAATATCTAGGTATGGAGGGGGTAATATCCCATTATGGAGGGGGTAATATCCCGTTATGGAGGTGGTAATATCCTGTTATGGAGGGGGTAATATCCTGTTATGGAGGGGGTAATATCTAGGTATGGAGGGGGTAATATCCTGTTATGGAGGGGGTAATATCGTGTTATGGGGTGGTAATATCCTGTTATAGAGGGGGTAATATCATGTTATGGAGGGGGTAATATCCTGTTATGGAGGGGGTAATATCTTGGTATGGAGGGGGTAATATCCTGTTATGGAGGGGGTAATATCCTGTTATGGAGGGGGTAATATCCTGTTATGGAGGTGGTAATATCCTGTTATGGAGGGGGTAATATCTAGGTATGGAGGGGGTAATATCCTGTTATGGAGGGGGTAATATCGTGTTATAGAGGGGGTAATATCCTGTTATGGAGGGGGTAATATCCTGTTATAGAGGGGGTAATATCCTGTTATGGAGGGGGTAATATCCTGTTATGGGGTGGTAATATCCTGTTATAGAGGGGGTAATATCCTGTTATGGAGGTGGTAATATCCTGTTATGGAGGGGGTAATATCTTGGTATGGAGGGGGTAATATCCTGTTATAGAGGGGGTAATATCCTGTTATGGAGGTGGTAATATCCTGTTATGGAGGGGGTAATATCTAGGTATGGAGGGGGTAATATCCCATTATGGAGGGGGTAATATCCCATTATGGAGGGGGTAATATCCCGTTATGGAGGTGGTAATATCCTGTTATGGAGGGGGTAATATCCTGTTATGGAGGGGGTAATATCCTGTTATGGAGGGGGTAATATCCTGTTATGGAGGTGGTAATATCCTGTTATAGAGGGGGTAATATCCTGTTATGGAGGGGGTAATATCCTGTTTTGGAGGTGGTAATATCCTGTTATGGAGGTGGTAATATCCTGTTATGGACGGGGTAATATCCTGTTATGGAGGTGGTAATATCCTGTTATGGAGGGGGTAATATCCTGTTATGGAGGTGGTAATATCCTGTTATAGAGGGGGTAATATCCTGTTATGGAGGGGGTAATATCCTGTTTTGGAGGTGGTAATATCCTGTTATGGAGGTGGTAATATCCTGTTATGGAGGGGGTAATATCCTGTTTTGGAGGTGGTAATATCCTGTTATGGAGGTGGTAATATCCTGTTATGGAGGGGGTAATATCCTGTTATGGAGGTGGTAATATCCTGTTATGGAGGGGGTAATATCCTGTTATGGAGGTGGTAATATCCTGTTATAGAGGGGGTAATATCCTGTTATGGAGGGGGTAATATCCTGTTTTGGAGGTGGTAATATCCTGTTATGGAGGTGGTAATATCCTGTTATGGACGGGGTAATATCCTGTTATGGAGGGGGTAATATCCTGTTATGGAGGTGGTAATATCCTGTTATGGAGGGGGTAATATCCTGTTATGGAGGTGGTAATATCCTGGTATGGGGGTGGTAATATCCTGGTATGGAGGTGGTAATATCCTGGTATGGAGGTGGTAATATCCTGGTATGGAGGTGGTAATATCCTGGTATGGAGGTGGTAATATCCTGGTATGCAGGGGGTAAAATCTTGGTATGGGGGTGTTTCTCTGCAGAAGGGACTGGAGCTCTTGTCAGGACAGAAGGAAACAATGGATGGGGAATAATACCATCAAATTCTTGAGGAAAATCTGCTGCCCTCCGCTGGCAGAAAGTTGTCAATGGGAAGAAAGTTTCCCTTCCAACCCTAGATGTGCTCAGCCTATTGCATTAGGGTGTGAATGTCCTTGCATGGCCTAGTCAGAGCCCAGACCTAAACCCCATTGAAAATCTGTGGAATGACTTGAAGACTGCAATCCACAAACGGTCACCATCAAATGTAACTGAATCTGAGCAGTTCTGCAAAGAAGATCGGGCAAATATTGCAAAGTTATTAGAGACAAATCCCAACAGACTAAAGACTGGAATTACAGCAAAAGGTGTTTCAACAAAATACTGACATAAGAGGGAGGGATCCTTTTTCCAACTCGATGAATCTGTATTTGTTTTTTTTTTTTTAATTTTCTGACTTGTTGGTGTGTTATATCTTTCACTTGGATATCATAAGTGGCACTGAGTAAATACAGATGGATTAAACAAAAACTGTGTCTGTCTTTATTTCAGGCTGCAAAACAACAAAATGTGATTAGTTTAAAGGGAGGTGATTCTTTTTTACACTTACTGGAGAGAGAGAGAGAGAGAGAGAGAGAGAGAGAGAGAGAGAGAGAGAGAGAGAGAGAGAGAGAGAGAGAGAGAGAGAGAGAGAGAGAGAGAGAGAGAGAGAGAGAGAGAGAGAGAAGAGAGAGAGAGAAAGAGAGAGAGAGAGAGATTACTCATCCTTATCTTGATACCTACAAGCCATTGTTGGATTGAATCTTCACACAGCGCAGCTTCTCTTTTCCATTCCGTTTTTTGTGTATCTCGCAATAAGCTGCTGATTTTTGGACTTTCCTTTTTCCTTTTTAATATTATTGTCAATTTTGATCTAGCGCGTTTTTTTTCTTTTTAATTTCTTCTAAGATTGCCCTGTATTTGGCTCCATCCATCTTCCCTTAAACTCTGACCAGCTTCCCTGTCCTTGCTGGAGAAAAGCATCTCCACCACATGATGCTGTCACCACCATGTTTCACGGTGGGGATTGTTTGTTCAGGGTGATATGCAGTGTTAGTTTTCCGCCACACATAGTGTTTTGCTTTTAGGCCAAAAAGTTACATTTTGGTCTCATCTGACCAGAGCGCCTTCTTCCACATGGCTTCTCGCAATCTGCAAACCGGACTTCTTATGGCTTTCAACAAAGGCTTTCTTCTTGCCACTCTTCCATAAAGGGCAGATTTGTGGAGAACACGACTAAGGCCCCTTTCACACTGGGGCGGTGGGGGCGTCGGCGGTACAACAGCGCTATTTTTAGCGCTGCTGTACCGTCGTTCTTGCAGCGGTATTCGGCCACTAGCAGTTCGGTTTTAACCCCCGCTGGCGGCCGAAAAAGGGTTAAATCCGCTGGTACAGCGCGGCTATAGCCGCGGTATTACCGCGGTATAGCCGCGCTGTCCCATTGATTTCAATGGGCAGGAGCGGTTTAGGAGCGGTGAATACACCGCTCCTTCCCCGCTTCAAAGAAGCGGCTCGCAGGACTTTTTTTACCGTCCTGCGAGCGCACCGCTTCAGTGTGAAAGCCCTCGGGCTTTCACACTGAACAAACAGCGGAGGCTGTTTAGGGGCGGTTTTCAGGCGGTATTTTTAGCGCAATACCGCCTGAAAACCGCTCCAGTGTGAAAGGGGCCTAATAGTTGTCCTGTGGACAGATTCTTCCACCTGAGCTGTGGATCTCTGCAGCTCCTCCAGAGTTACCATGGACCTCTTGGCTCTTCTCTGATGAATGCTCTCCTTGCCGGGCCGGTCAGTTTAGGTGGACGGCCATGTCTTGGTAGGTTTGCAGTTGTGCCATACTCTTTCTATTTTCGGATGATGGATTGAACAGAACTCCGTGAGATGTTCAAAGCTTGGGATATTTTTTTTATAGCCTAACCCTGCTTTAAACTCCCCCCACAACTTTATCCCTGACCTGTCTGGTGTGTTCCTTGGCCTTCGTGATGCTGCTTGTTTACTAAGGTTCTCTAACAAACCTCGGAGGGCTTCACAGATCAGCTGTATTCATACTGAGATTAAATTACACACAGGTGGACTCTATTTACTAATTAGGTGACTTCTGAAGGCAATTGGTTCCACTTTTAGTTAGGAGTATCAGAGTAAAGGGGCTGAATACAAATGCCCCCCCCCCCCCCCAACACTTTTCACATATTTATTTGTAAAAAATATTGAAAAACATTTATCATTTTCCTTCCACTTCACAATTTATGTGCCACTTTGTGTTAGTCTATCGCATAAAATCCCAATAAAATACATTTACGTTTTTGGTTGTAACATGACAAAATGGGGAAAATTTCAAGGGGTATGAATACTTTTTTCAAGGCACTGTAACTCCTACCTTTTCTTTTATAAATACAAGCCTCGATGACCTAAAGGTCAATAAGTAGCTCATTGTCTGGCAGTTTTCTGGCCACTCCCCGATCATTCAATGCCAATGAATGGATCTTTCCACCAGCTGATCCTCTATTCGCAGTACTGATACCACGTCGGTGGTAGGGTGCCGAGACAGACAGCCACCAAATTAGCACGGCTCCTCCTATGAGGTTTGACAGGCCTGACCTTGACGTGTTGACAGCCAGGACAATGTTCAGCCTTGTTTTCCACCCTTCTCTTCCCTGCATACGAGGCCTAAATACCAGAAACATCTGGGGCCCCGAATCTCCGACACGTGTTAGTGATTAGAGCGCTCCAAAATGGAGGAACGTTCTTCTACAAACATAGCGAATGTTCAATCCGGCTCAGGTGGGATTTCAGCCAAAGCCAAAAACAACATGCAATTGCCACCAGTAAAAGTAACATAAGAAGTCATTTGGCTGTGTAATGATTTTACATTTTATATATATATTTATATATACAATCTGCACAGACAGAGATTAATGTTCAAGATTTACAGCACACAGGGCACACAACTCAAAATGTTGGAGGGCTGGTGGGACACCATGAGGACCACTTTGGATCAAATCATTATCTAATATTAATATAATCTTTGTTACTGAAAATCTGTCACATTACGATGACAAACTAATTAATAAATTGTTTGAAAAGTAAATGATACAATGTTTCAAAGCTTTATATTGCATAAAAAGTATCATCTCCATATCTCAAAGGGCACCTGGGGCACTCGGTAGAAGACCAGAGGTCCTAGGGCACGTTCCCTGAGTTCCGGGGTCTAGCAATACCCTTGACAGCACATACTGTACATAAATATGATGTTTTAAAGGGTAGGTCAAACTTTCACAGCATGTTTCTTGTTTCAACTATATTTAGAGTATAACAGGTAACATGGTGCCATTACCCAGCCCCCCCACCCCCAAACTACCTCCCACCTTCTTACTTGAATTGTGGGGTGCTTAATTTAGAAATCACCAGAGATCTGTAAATGGGGAGACTAGAGGTCCCATTTAGGATAAGAGAGGTGGTGGTTCTCGGAGTTCCAGAAGGTCAAACCGAAGAGGCAAGATGAGGACCCATGGTAATCTAGAGCACCCCCTAGAGAGCTGCTGGTGAACTTATCTTTATTACCCCAGTTAGGGCACCCACAGCCAGGCACATAGCATTTTCTTCACTCTTTCACTGGCTCCATGGAACAGTAAAGGGATATATTTTTAGGGTTTTAATGGAATATAGAACTTATATTGGATAAAGGAGCATGGGATACCCCAGAACTGAACATTTTGAGGACTCTTCTCTAGCTTGCTGAGCTGCACCAAAATGTCCCACAGAATTTCTAATGCTTGCAGCTACACAGACCCATACACAACAAACTGCGATGCTCTGTGTGATCTGACACCTTTCTGTCAGAACCAGCATTCACTTTTCCAGCAATCTGAGTTACAGTAGCTCTCCTATTCTTCTCTTGGATCAGACTACACAGGCCAGCCCCCCCACTTCCATCAATGAGCCTTTCCTCCCCACCTCCATCAATAAGCCTCCCAACCCACCTCCATTAATGAGCCCCCCCCACCTCCATCAATGAGCCCCCCCACCTCCAGTTATGAGTCTTCCATCAATGATCCCCCTCTCCCATCTCCATCAACAAGCCTTCCCTCCCAACCCCCATTATTGAGCCTTCCTTCCCCACCTCCATCAACAAGCCTTCCCTCCCCACCTCCATCAATAAACCTTCCCTCCCCATCCCCATCAATGATTCTTCCCTCCTCATCCCCATCAATGAGCCTTCCCTCCCCACCTCCATCAGTGATTCTTCCCTCCTCACCTCCATCAATGATTTATCCCTCCTCACCTCCATCAATGAGCCCTCCCTCCCCACCTCCATCAATGAGCCCCCCCCCACCTCCATCAATGAGCCTCCCCTCCCCACCTTCATCAAAGAGCCTTCCCCCCTCACCTCCATCTATGGGCCTTCATCACCACCTCCATCAATGAGCCTCCCCGCCCCTCACTACCTCGAATCAACAAGCCTTGGCCGCTCGCCTCCATCAATGATTCTTCCTTCCCCACCTCCATTAATGAGCTTCCCCTCCCCACCTCAATCAATAAACCTTTCCCCCTCACCTCCATCAATGGACCTTTATCCCCACTACCTCGAATCAATAAGCCTTGGCTGCTCACCTCCATCAATGATTATTCCCTCCCCACCTCCATCAATGAGCCTTCCCCTCCACCTTCATCAATAAGCCTTCTCTCCCCACCTCCATCAATGACCCTTCCCTCCCCACCTCCATCAATGAGCCTTCCCTCCCCAACTCCATAAAAAAGCCTTGACTGCCCATAACCCTGTCTCCGGTTGGCCGGTTTTCCTTCCCTGGAGCACTTTAGGTCGGTCCTAACCACCGCAAGACCGGGAACATCCCACAAGAACTGCAGTTCTGGAGTTGGTCCTTGTCAAAGTCCCTCAAATCCTTACACTTGTGTTTTTTTCTGCTTTCAACACATCAATTTCAGGGACAACATTTTCACTGGCTGCCTAATATATCCCATTCACTTTCAGATGTCATTTTAATGAGATAATCAATGTTATTTACTTTTATTCAGTAGTCAGAACGTTATGGCTATTCGGTATATATTTGTACACTTGGCTATGACTATCACAATAATAATCTCACATACCTGATTTAATAGATATAGATATTCATTATCACTATTATAACAGTGTATATAATTCCTTCATTCCTAATCCTGTCATATGTCACACTCCAAATCCTCACCAGACTGATGGTAATATTATATTATTTTTTATTATAATAACATTGTATATGATTCCTAATCCTGTCATATGTCATAAAATGTATTTTATTATATTATTATAACATAGTATATAATTTCTAATCCTGTCATATGTCACACTTCAAGTGTATTTTTGTTATATTATATTATATTATATTATATTATATTATATTATTATAACATTGGATATAAAATTCAGAATCCTGTCATATGTCACACTTCAAATTTATTTAATTATATAATATTATTATAACATGGTATAATATAATTCCTAATCCTGTTACTGTATATGTCACTCTTTATATTATATTATATTATATTATATTATATTATTATAAAATTGTATATAATTCCTAATCCTGTCATATGTAACACTTCCAATCCTCTCCAGACTGGTGTTAATAGATTTGTACACTATCACTAAAGAGCAAAAACAATCAGAGCCCTCCTCTGTCAGCAAGGTCTGACCTCCCAAAGTATTCAATAACCATCAGGACGGCTGGTGACAAGTCATCGACATCTGCTGGTGTGTGTGATGTGTAAATCACGTCCTTTGTTTAGTCTAAATACTTGACGGCTTTCAACACAACACAAGGGGGGGTGGGGTGGGGACATGGTACCACAAAGGGTAATGTTGGCTCGAGGTTTATATTTTGTCGGCAGGAATCTGTAATTATTTCCAATCATTACACACAGATACCTGTCGGTATTATTGGAAGGTCCAGGATGAGATTTAACCTTCCCGCTGAGCCATTCCGAGATCTGGCTCTATTTCAGGTACCTTACCAATGTGGGCATTACCAAGCTGTAGAAAGGCTATAACATTGCCCAACTGTGCCCCAGGGGTTCAGGATATACAGTGGGGGAAAATAATGATTTGATCCCTTGCAGATTTTGTAAGTTTGCCCACTTACAAAGGAATAAAGGGTCTATCATTTTTTATCATAGGTGTATTTTGAGTGATAGAGACAGAATATCAACCAGAAATCCAGAAAAAACACTTGATACGAATGTTATAAATTGAGTTGCAGTTTAGTGAGTAAAATAAGTATTTGATTCCCAAGCAAAACATGACTTAGTAGTTGGTGGAGAAGCCCTTGTTAGCAAGCACAGAGGTCAGACGTTTCTTGCAGTTGGTGACCAGGTTTGCACACATCTCGGGAGGGATTTTGGTCCACGTTTCTTTACAGATCTTCTCTAAATCCTTAAGGTTTCTGTCTCTTGGCAACTCGAAGTTTCAGCTCCCTCCATAAAGTTTCTATAGGATTAAGGTCTGGAGACTGACTAGGCCACTCCATGACCTTAATGTGCTTCTTCTTGAGCCACTCCTTTGTTGCCTTGGCGGTATGTTTTGGGTCATTGTCAGTCTTCAGTGTTCTGGCTGAGGGAAGAAGGTTCTCATCCAAGATTTTACAATACATGGGCCCTGTCTATTGGTCCCTCAATGCGGCAAAGTTGGCCTGTACCTTTAGCAGAGAAACAGCCCCAAAGCATAATGTTTCCACCTCCTTGCTTGACTGTAGGGATGGTGTTGTTAGGGTCATAGTCAGCATTTTTCTTCCTCCAAACACAGCTAGTTGAGTTAATGCCAAAAAGCTCAATTTTGGTCTCATCTGACCACAGTACTTTCTCCCAATCCTTCTCTGAATCATTTAGATGTTCACTGGCAAACTTCAGATGGGCCAGTATATATGCCTTCTTGAGGAGGGGGTCCTTGCTGGCACTGCAGGATTTTAATCCATGGCGGCGTATTGTGTTACCAATCTTGCATGGAGCTCCAGACCGAGGGCAATGATGGTTATTTCGTATTTCTTCCATTCATGAATAATCGCTCCAACAGTTATCTCCTCACCAAGCTTCTTGCTGATGGTCTTGTAGCCCATTCCAGCCTTGTGCGTTTCTACAATCTTGCCCCTGACGTCCTTTAACAGCTGTTTGGTCTTGCCCAAGATGGTGATGTTTGAATGGAAGAAAGAGATTCTGTGGACAGGCTTCTTTTATACATAGTTACATAGTTACATAGTAGGCGAGGTTGAAAAAAGACACAAGTCCATCAAGTCCAACCTATGTGTGATTATGTGTCAGTGTTACATTATATATCTCTGTATGTTGCGTTCATTTAGGTGCTTATCTAATAGTTTCTTGAAACTATCAATGCTCCCGCTGAGACCACCGCCTGTGGAAGGGAATTCCACATCCTTGCCGCTCTTACAGTAAAGAACCCTCTACGTAGTTTAAGGTTAAACCTCTTTTCTTCTAATTTTAATGAGTGGCCATGAGTCTTGTTAAACTCTCTTCTGTGAAAAAGTTTTATTTCTATTGTAGGATCACCAGTACGGTATTTGTGTATTTAAATCATATCCCCTCTCAAGCGTCTCTTCTCCAGAGAGAATAAGTTCAGTGCTCACAACCTTTCCTCATAACTAATATCCTCCAGACCCTTTATTAGCTTTGTTGCCCTTCTTTGTACTCCATTTCCAGTACATCCTTCCTGAGGACTGGTGCCCAGAACTGGACAGCATACTCTAGGTGCGGCCGGACCAGAGTCTTGTAGAGTGGGAGAACTATCGCTTTATCTCTGGAGTTGATCCCCTTTTTAATGCCAATATTCTGTTTGCTTTGTTAGCAGCAGATTGGCATTGCATGCCATTGCTGTGCCTATCATCTACTAGGACCCCCAGGTCCTTTTCCATCCTAGATTCCCCCAGAGGTTCTCCCCCCAGTGTATAGATTGCATTCATATTTTTGCCACCCAAATGCATTACTTTACATTTTTCTACATTGAACCTCATCTGCCATGTAGTTGCCCAGCCCATTAATTTGTTCAGGTCTTTTTGCAAGGTTTCATCCTGCGGAGAAGTTATTGCCCTGCTTAGCTTAGTATCGTCTGCAAATACAGAGATTGAACTGTTTATCCCATCCTCCAGATCGTTTATGAACAAATTAAATAGGATTGGTCCCAGCACAGAACCCTGGGGAACCCCACTACCCACCCCTGACCATTCCTAGTACTCCCCATTTATCACCACCCTCTGAACACGCCCTTGTAGCCAGTTTTCAATCCATGTACTCACCCTATGGTCCATGCCAACGGACCTTATTTTGTACAGTAAACGTTTATGGGGAACTGTGTCAAATGCTTTTGCAAAATCCAGATACACCACGTCTACGGGCCTTCCTTTATCTAGATGGCAACTCACCTCCTCATAGAAGGTTAGTAGATTGGTTTGGCAAGAATCCATGCTGATTACTGCTAATTATACCGTTCTCATTACTAAAATCTTGTATATAGTCCCTTATCATCTCCTCCAAGAGTTTACATACTATTGATGTTAGGCTAACTGGTCTGTAATTCCCAGGGATGTATTTTGGGCCCTTTTTAAATATTGGTGCTACATTGGCTTTTTTCCAATCAGCTGGTACCATTCCAGTCAGTAGACTGTCTGTAAAAATTAGGAACAATGGTCTGGCAATCACTTGACTGAGTTCCCTAAGTACCCTCGGATGCAAGCCATCAGGTCCCGGTGATTTATTAATGTTAAGTTTCTCAATTCTAATTTTAATTCTGTCCTCTGTTAACCATGGAGGTGCTTCCTGTGTTGTGTCATGAGGATAAACACTGCAGTTTTGGTTACTGAAGCCCCCCGATTCACTCGTGAAGACTGAGGAGAAGAATAAATTCAATACCTTCGCCATCTCCCCATCCTTTGTAACCAAATGTCCTTCCTCATTCTTTATGGGGCCAATATAGTCAGTCCTCCCTTTTTTACTGTTTACATACTTAAAGAATTTCTTGGGATTTTTTTTGCTCTCCTCCGCTATGTGTCTTTCATGTTCTATCTTAGCTGTCCTAATTGCACCCTTACATTTTTTGTTGCATTCTTTATAAAGTCTGAATGCTGAGGATGATCCCTCAACCTTGTATTTTTTGAAGGCCTTCTCCTTTGCTTTTATATGCATTTTTACATTGGAGTTAAGCCATCCAGGACTTTTGTTCGCCCTTTTAAATTTATTACCCAATGGGATACATTGGCTAATGCCCTTATTTAATATACTCTTAAAGCAAACCCATCTCTCCTCCGTATTCTTTGTTCCTAATATTTTATCCCAATTTATGCCTTTTAGCAAGGTTTGTATTTTAGGGAAGTTGGCTCTTTTGAAATTCAGTGTCTTTGTATTCCCTTTATGTTTCCTATTTGTGTGATTTATACTGAAACTAATTGACCTGTGATTGCTGCCCCGTATTTCCACATCTGTGATCAGGTCTGTATTGTTGGTAATCAGTAGATCCAGTAATGTTTTATTTCTAGTTGGTGCGTCTACCATCTGACTCATAAAATTGTCCTGCAAGACATTAAGGAACTGGCGAGCCTTAAATGAATGCGCAGTTCCCTCCGCCCAGTCTATGTCTGGATAATTAAAATCCCCCATTATGATAACACTTCCCATCCTTGCTGCTAATCCAAATTGTGATAGGAGATCTGTCTCCACTTCCTCCCTCAGGTTAGGGGGCCTATAGCATACTCCCAGTATTATTGTCCCCTTAGCTTCATCCCTTTGGAGCTCTACCCATAAGGATTCCACCTCCTCTCTAGCTCCCTCAGTGATGTCATTTCTCACATTCACTGGTACATTATTCTTGATATATAGGCATACCCCTCCCCCTTTTAAGGTAACTAAGAGGGTAACTCTCTATCCTTGCGGTAAAGGGTATACCCTTGAATGTTTGCCAGCCAATCATGAGAGCTGTTGAACCAGGTCTCTGAAATTCCCACAAAATCCAAATCCTCCTCGTACAACAGTATCTCTAGTTCCCCCATCTTGTCTGCCATGCTCCTGGCATTGGTGAACATGCCACATAGTTTAGACCGGTCGCATATTATCCCCTTATTGGGTGTTTCCAGATTGCAACTAGGACTTGCTACTATACTTACCTTGTGTTTTTGTGCTTTGGTCAACCTACCACTAATGCCCCCAATACTACCCTCTGGAATATCTTCCACGCTGGCTATCTCTGTCTCTGGACCCTCCCCCCCATCGCCTAGTTTAAAAACCCCTCTAACTTTTTGGCCATCTTCATTCCCAGCAGATCTGCACCCTCCTCCTCATTTAGTATCGGTTATCGAATGAGAAGTCGGCCCAGTCCTCCAGGAACCCAAACCCCTCCTTACTACACCAGCTCTTCAGCCACTTGTTTACTTCCCTAATCTCCCTCTTCCTTTCTGATGTGGCTCGATCTACCTTGGAGGTCCTTTTCCTCAATTTAGCTCCTAAGTCCCTAAAATCGTTCTTTAGGACACTCCATCTGCCTCTGACTTTGTCATTGGTGCCAACGTGCACCATGACAGCCGGGTCTTCCCCAGCCCCTCCCAGTAATCTGTCCACAAGATCCGTGATGTGCCGAACCCGAGTGCCCGGTAGACAACATACTGTTCGGCACTTCAGGTCTTGGTTACAGATTACCCTCTCTGTCCTTCTAAGAATTGAGTCCCCTACCACCAGAATCTGTCAATACACATAACGAGTTGTCATTAGGAGCACCTTCTTAAATTGAGAGGCCTAATCTGTGTACCACACGAGCACCTACTGTAGCCAGTCTGAGGGAGGCTGAATTATTGTTGGTTGTTAGGGGATCAAATACTTATTTTACTCACTGAACTGCAACTCAATGTATAACATCTGTATCATGTGTTTTTTTTCTGGATTTTTGGCTGATATTCTGTCTCTGTCATTTAAAATACACCTATGATACAAATTATACACCCTTCATTTCTTTGTAAGTGGGAAAACATACAAAATCTGCAGGGGATCAAATAATTATTTTCCCCACTGGTGCACTGATCACTCATTAAATGATGAACACTGATCGGTGAAATGAATAACATCGATTATCTCATTACAATGGCACCTTACAGTGGGTAGTATATATTAGGCAGCAAGTGAACATGTTGTCCCTGAAGTTGATGTGCAGAGAAAGCTAAAAAAAAAATGGACCATTGTAAAGATTTCAGGGACAAGGACCAAACTGTAATCTCTAGACGACTGGTTTAGAGAAACTCCAGAACTGCAGCTCCTGTGGGATGTTCCCGGTCTGCAGTGGTCAGCAATCATCAAAAGTGCTCCAAGGAAGGAGAAATGGCCAACCGACGACAGGGTCATGTGAAGCCAAGGCTCCTTGATGGAGGTGGGGAGGGAAGGCTCCTTGATGGAGGTGAGGAGGGAAGGCTCCTTGATGGAGGTGGGGACGGGAGGGTTATTGATGGAGGTGGAGAGGGAAGGCTCATTGATGGAGGCGGGGGGAAAGCTAATTAATGGGGGTGGTGACGGGAGGGTCATTGATGGAGGTGGGGAGGGAAGGCTCACTGATGGAGATGGGGAGGGAAGGTTCATTGATGAAGGTGGGGGCGAGGCTCATTGGTGGAGGTGGGGGGGGCTCATTGATGGAGATGGGGAGGGAAGACACGTTTCTGGAGGTGGGGAGGGAAGGCTCATTGATGGAGGTGGGGAGGGAAGGTTCATTAATGGAGGTGAGGAGGGAAGACTCATTGATGGGGTGGGGAGAGAAGGCTCATTGATGTTGGTGGGGAAGGTTCATTGATGGGGGAGGGGAGGGAAGGCTCATCAATGGAGGTGGGGAGGGAAGGCTCATTGATGAAGGTGGGCAGGGAAGGAGGGAGCCTCATTGATGGAGGTGGAGGGGAAGGCTCATTGATGGAGGTAGGGAGGGAAGGCTCATTGATGGAGGTGGAGGGGAAGGCTCATTGATGGAGGGGAAGGGGAAGGCTCATTGATGGAGGGGAAGGGGAAGGCTCATTGATGGGGGTGGGGAGGGAAGGCTTATTGATGGAGGCTAGAAGGGAAGGCTCATTGATGGAGGTGGGAAGGGAAGGCTCATTGATGGAGGTCGGGAGGGAAGGCTCATTGATGGAGGTGGGAAGGGAAGGCTCATTGATGGAGGTGGAGAGGGAAGGCTGACCTGTGTAGTCCGCTCCAATAGAAGAGCTCCTGGAGCTCAAATTGGTGAAAAATGAATGTTGGTTATGATAGAAAGGTGTCAGAACACACAGAGTATCGCAGTTTGTTGTGTATGGGGCTGCATAACCATAGACTGGTCAGGGTGCCCATGATGACCCGTGTCCACAGCCAAAAGCACCTACAATGGGCACATGAGCATCAGAACCAGAGCACGGAGCAATGGAAGAAGGTGACCTGCTCTAATGAATGACGTTTTCTTTTCCATCATGTGGATGGCCGGGAGCGTGTGCATCACTTACCTGGGGAAGAGATGGCACCAGGATGCAGTATGGGAAGAAGACAAGCTGGTAGAGGCAGTGTGATGCTTTGGGCAATGTTCTGCTGGGAATCCTTGGCTCCTGCCATCCATGTGGACGTACCACCTACCTAAACATTGTTGAAGACCAAGTACACCCCTTCAAGAAACAGTATTCCCTGGTGGCAGTGGCCTCTTTCAGCCAGATGATGTTTCCTGGCACACTGCAAAAATGGTTTGAGGAACACAACAAGTTGGAGGTGTAGACTTGGCCTCCACATCTCAATCCAATCAAGTATCTGTGGGATGTGCTGGAAAAATAAGTCTGATCCATGGAAGCCCCACCTCACAGCTTACAGGACTTAAATATATTCACATCGTTCTCCTGCCACCAGTAGATTCTGTGGGACATTTTGGCATAGCTCAGCAAGCTAGAGAAAAGTCCTTAAAGCGGTCAGTCAGTCCAATCAGTGGTGGAACTACCAGGGTCGCAAAGGTCGCACTTGCGACCGGGCCCTGGCATTCGGCCACGCTGTGGTGGGGCCCCAAGACGGGAGGAAGGAGGCTGCTGCAGAACATGTGAAAGGATCCCGCTGCAGGACCGTACGGTTTACACTGCTGCAACCCCAAAGTTGTGTGGCTTGCTTGTGATTTCCGCCTGATTTCTTTGCGACTTGCTTGCCATTTCCTTGACACTTCCTTGCGACTTGCCTGTGGCTTTTGTGATTTAACATTGCAAAAGTAGTGCAGGAACCTTTTTTTTTTGTCACTGCGACTTGAGTAGCGTTGATTAAGATGGCTACCATTGAAATTAATGTGTTTTGACTTGTCGCGCGACTTTGTGCTGCAAGTCACATGATAAGTCGCAGCAGTTTGAACTGGGGCTTATAAAGGGCCCAGCGATTGGAGTAAAAGGCCCTGTGATCAGTGGGAAGGGCCCCGGGCTCAAAGGGAAGGGCACTGGGACTTGGAAAAAAAGGCCCTGGGACCAATGGAAAGGGCCCTGGTGGTCAGGGGGGCCCTTTGTGGTTTCTTGCACTCAGACCCTGAAGGTTCTAGTTACGCCTCAGGTTCCAATAAATCTCCTCCCCCGCCAGAAAAAAAAGAAAAGACACCCCCTAGACTGTTCCTTTGAGCCAGTGAAAGATTGAATAAAATGCTATGTGCCTGGCTGTGTGTGTTCTGACTGGAGGAATGGGGCCAAGTTCACCAGCTGCTCTTTCGGGGGTGCGCTACACATAGAAATTATTATCTCATAGGGCACCAGGGGGCGCTCAGTAGAAGACCTGGGGCACGTTCCCCTGAGTGTCAGAGTCCAGCAACAAGCCTGAATTGCTGTATGAAATGCAATGGTTCAAATGTGGAAATGCAAGACAGTAAAAGTGACAGTCACAGAAAAAAAAAAGGCAAATGTTGGAATAAAACGCAAAAATGAGAAAATAGTTCCTTTCATCAGCAGATCCCGGGACTTCTGAGTAGAAGGAAATGTGTTCCCGCTCTCGCTACATTATTTCAAGAGAGCCGAAGAAGTGTGTTTTTCCAGTTACTGCCGCCATCATCGTTAGAAGAGAGTAGAAAGACTATAATCTTCTTAGAGGGAAAAACCTCCCTTGGTACCGTCATCACCAAGCAATTTAAAGCCGGAATAATAATGTTGTCTGTAGAGCGGAGGTAAAATCGCTGCAATAAATAGATGTAGATATGTATAAGACATAAAAGGAGGCGAGAGAGCATGAGGCCTACCCCCGTACCTGTGTCCGCTCCATACACGTGCGGTGGATACCAACCAGGAGCACGTCTAGGCTGATGCAGTTAGCCTTCCCACCTGTAGGTGGCGATGTGCCATTATTGTATTGGAAGGGTGAGTTTCAGAAGGGAATTGAAGGGGTCAGCATCCTTTTTCCGGTTAAGGGCCGAATTCAATGTATGTGAATGCATGGAGGGCCGCATTCACCTGCTAAAAAATTAAGATAATAATCTGAACCCCTTTATATTGCACAGCCCCGCACCTCTGGACCCCTTTACATTGCACAGCACCCCCTGGACATCACACAGCCCCCCCCTGCACATCACACAGCCCCCCTGCACATCACACAGCCCCCCTGCACATCACACAGCCCCCCCCTGCATATTACACAGCCCCCCCTGCACATCACACAGCCCCTACAGCATATTACACAGCCCCCCTGCACATCACACAGCCCCCCACTGCATATTACATAGCCCCCCCTGCATATTACACAGCCCCCCCTGCAAATCACACAGCCCCCCCTGCATATTACATAGCCCCCCCTGCATATTACACAGCCCCCCTGCATATTACATAGCACCCCAATGTTATTCTTTAAAATGGCACACACTCGTGGAATAGCCACAAACTTCGGTACTTAAAAATCTCCATAGGCTGCGCTTTAAAAATGTCTACAGGTTACCAGTTTAGAGAGACAGCTCTCGCTCTGACGATCGCGGCGATACCTCACATGTGTGGTTTGAACACTGTTTACATTTGTGTTCGTGACTTACGTATGCGTTCGCTTCTGCGTGTGAGCATGGAGGGATGGGGGGCGTTACATTTTTCTTTTTTCTTTATTTTCCTTCATTTTTTTACACTGTCTCTTTAAAAAAAATTCTGATCACTTTTATTGCTGTCAGAGGGAATGTAAACATCCCTTGTGACAGTAAGAGGCAGTGACAGGTACTCTTTATGGAGGGATCTGGGGTCTGGGATTGCTGCCAATCAGTGCCCATCAATGTCTCACCATAGTTACATAGTAGGTGAGGTTGAAAAAAGACACAAGTCCATCAAGTCCAACCTATGTGTGTGATTATATGTTAGTGTTACATTGTATATTACTGTATCATCAGTGTCACCTATCAGTGCTGCCTACCAGTGCCACTTATCAGTGCTGCCTATCGGTGCCCATCAGTGCCACCTTTTAGAGCCCATGAGTGCTGCCTCATCAATGCCCATTAGTGCCACCCATCAGAGTCCATCAGTGCCACCTATCAGAGCCCATCAGTGCCCATCAGTGCCACCTATCAGAGCCCATCAGTGCCACCTATCAGAGCCCATCAGTGCCCATCAGTGCCACCTATCAGAGCCCATCAGTGCCACCTATCAGAGCCCATCAGTGCCACCTATCAGAGCCCATCAGTGCCCATCAGTGCCACCTATCAGAGCCCATCAGTGCCACCTATCAAAGCCCATCAGTGCCACCTATCAGAGCCCATCAGTGCCACCTATCAGAGCCCATCAGTGCCACCTATCAGAGCCTATCAGTGCCCATCAGTGCCACCTATCAGAGCCTCCTCATCAGTGCCACTTATCAGTGCAGCCTCATCAGCACACATCCGTGAAGGAGAAAAATGATCTGTTTGCAAACTGTAATAAAAAACTATGAAAAATGTTTTTTGTTTTTTTTTTGTTTTCGGGGCTTTTTGCTTCTTTAGCAAAAAATAAAAACCCCAGCAGTGATTAAAGTGGAGTTCCACCCTTTCAGGGGGGGTGGGGGGGGGGGGGGGGTGGGAGGGTGGACAGGATGTCTTTGACAGGTATCCTGTTCCCACTTCCGGGAGTCCGGGCCGCGGCCCGTGACGTCACCGCGGGGCTCGCTCCACCTCCCTCCTCCTCTCCCTGTCGCCCGGCCAGTAGGAGAGAGGAGCGGGGCCTCTTGCATGCGCAGTAGGGTTCCCGGCGTGAAGCCGTAAGGCTACACTGCTGGGTACCCTCACCCGCAATGGCGGCGGCAGCACCCGACAGCTGATGAAAACATCAGCTGCGGGGCCGACATCGCTGGACTCCAGGACAGGTAAGTGTCCCATTGTTAAAAGCCAGCAGTTGCAGTATGTGTAGCTGCTGGATTTTATTTTTTTTTTGGGGGGGGCTTTAAATACCACCAGAAGAAAGCTCTATTTGTGTGAAAGAAGTGATTATATATGTCATTTGGTTACAGCGTTGCATTACTGCGCATTTGTCATTCAAAGTGTGACAGCACTGAAAGCTAAAAAGTGTCCTGGGCAGGAAGCGGGTGAAAGTGCCCGGTGTTGAAGTGGTTAAAGTAATCTCTCCAAAGGCTAAATTTCGGGGGTGGGGTGGGGGTGGGGGGTGGACTGTATATCATCTGTGTACAGAGCGCCTCCAGGTGGCCATATTGCTTTTTACAGAAAATTACAGCAGCTGCAGATTGAAAAGGAAAGGGAATTTTTAATAACATTCAATTGTAATAGCAACTGGAGCGGCTAACTAGCTGTGGGATTGCTATTACAAGCATCAGGAGAGGACTCCCCCCTCCCGCCGCCTTCCATGGCTCTCTCAGGCTCTCCTGTCGCACCAGAAGACCCGAGCGACAGCCGGCGCATCTGTTGGCTGGCTAGAATCAGCTTTGATTGGCTGTTTGTAATAGTAACCCAGAAGCAATGACATGACATCGCTTCTTACTCGGAAACCATCGGCGCCATTTAAAAAAAAAAAAATCAAAAGCATTCAAAAACAGAGATCTTGGTGTTTTAAAGGCTTGAAGTGCAGAGGAGAGATTTGGGGTCTTATAGACTCCCAGATTTCTCCATAAAGAGGACCTGTCACTGACTATTACTGACATAAGGATGTTTACATTATTTGTGACAGCAATTAAAAAGTGATCCAAAAAAAAAAATATGAAAGCAACTGTGTAAAAAAAAAAAAATAAAATACTAATAAATTGATAATTAAAAAAACAAAAAACAGTAAAGTGCCCCCGTCCTCCCGTGCTCGCACATGCGAATGCACATGTCGGTCCCGCACACAAACAGCGATCGCCCCACACATGTGAGGTATCACCGCGAACGTCAGATCATGGGCAGCAATTCTATTACTAGACCTCCTCTGCAAATTTAAAGTGGTGACCTATAAAGACTTTTAAAGCCTTGCCTATAGATAATAAAATGTATGCTGTTTGTCGCCACTGCATGTGAGTGCATGTGAGTGCAATTTTAAAGCGGATGGGGTGGGACTCGCTGGCGGGGAGGGGGGGGCACTTGATTTTAGTCTTGCCTAGGGTGGCACAAAACCAAAATACACCACGGCGTATACAGAATATGACGCAGCTCGCTGAACTAGATTTTTGAAGAAATATTTCATTTGGTTCTATTTGTCTGCCCGTTCCACCCCTTCCTGCCTTGGCACAGACTGGAGAATACCTAACAAGTCCTCCACAAGGTGGCAGCCAAACCCTTAAAGAAGATGCGCCGTCTTTCGGAAAGATAACATCGGAGCTCATTTTTTTTGTTTAGCCCAATAAACACAATCCGCTAAACGCTGGAAGTAACAGTATAATGTGCAGCGATCGTTTTCTTCTGCCAGAAAGTCTGGGATTAGAATATATGTGATTCCCATAGATTTCCCATCGGCAGGCGCCATGTGAAGAGAACACAGCGAATTCTCTGCAGGTGTGGGGGAGGGGTGAAATGGAGACATTCGTGTCATTCCAGCAAGTTTGTAGTTTAAATAAAGTCATTAACATTGGAACAGTTGACATGATTTTTTTTCAGGTTTGGATGGAGTGGAAAAATGTTTGAACTTCTATTTTTAAAAAAAAATGTTTGTTTTTTAAATTTTGTTTTGTTTTGTGTGCACGCTACCGCTGCAAAGGAGTCGTCTATGTGTGCATGCTGCCGCTGAAAAGGAGAAGACATCTATGCGTGCACGCTACCGCTGCAAAGGAGTCGTCTATGTGTGCATGCTGCCGCTGAAAAGGAGAAGACATCTATGTGTGCACGCTACCGCTGCAAAGGAGTCGTCTATGTGTGCATGCTGCCGCTGAAAAGGAGAAGACATCTATGCGTGCACGCTACCGCTGCAAAGGAGTCGTCTATGTGTGCATGCTGCCGCTGAAAAGGAGAAGACATCTATGCGTGCACGCTGCCGCTGCAAAGGAGACATCTATGTGTGCACGCTGCCGCTGCAAAGGAGAAGACATCTATGTGTGCACGCTACCAATGCAAAGGAGACATCTATGTGTGCACGCTGCCGCTGCAAAGGAGAAGACATCTATGTGTGCACACTACCGATGCAAAGAAGACATCTGTGTGTGCATGCTACCACTGTAAAGGAGACATCTATGTGTGCACGCTGCCACTGCAAAGAAGACATCTATGTGTGCACGTTGCCGCTCCAAAGGAGATATCTATGTGTGCATGATGCCGCTGCAAAGGAGACATCTATGTGTGCACACTACCGCTGCAAAGAAGACATCTGTGTGTGCATGCTACCACTGTAAAAGGAGACATCTATGTGTGCACGCTGCCACTGCAAAGAAGACATCTATGTGTGCACGTTGCCGCTGCAAAGGAGATATCTATGTGTGCATGATGCCGCTGCAAAGGAGACATCTATGTGTGCACGCTACCGCTGCAAAGGAGACATCTATGTGTGCACGCTACCGCTGCAAAGGAGACATCTATGTGTGCACGCTACCGCTGCAAAGGAGACATCTATGCGTGCACACTGCCGCTGTAGAGGAGACATCAATGCGTGCACACTGCCGCTGTAAAGGAGACATCTATGTGTGCACGCTGCCGCTGTAAAGGAGACATCTATGTGTGCACGCTGCTGCTGTAAAGGAGACATTTATTTGTGCACGCTGCCGCTGTAAAGGAGACATCTATGTGTGCACGCTGCCGCTGTAAAGGAGACATCTATGTGTGCACGCTGCCGCTGTAAAGGAGACATCTATGTGTGCACGCTGCTGCTGTAAAGGAGACATTTATTTGTGCACGCTGCCGCTGCAAAGGAGACATCTATGTGTGCACGCTACCGCTGCAAAGGAGACATCTATGTGTGCACGCTACCGCTGCAAAGGAGACATCTATGTGTGCACGCTACCGCTGTAAAGGAGACATCTAATGTCTCGTTTCCACTGAGGGGTTCGGTTCGGTTCGGTACAGTACGCTATTTTGGGTGTTTCCATTATGAAAGCGGCCCATACAACCGAACCAAACCGTTCCATTCAGGGTCCTGCTTCAGATGTGGGGCCATAGAAAATGGAATGGTTCAGTTAGGACTGAGCTACGATACTTTACACTGATTGGTGGACGTGTGACGCCATGACGGCATTTTTTCGAAACCTACGTATGGCCCCTGTCGGTCCGACTTGCAGTGGAAACGCTCGCCTGAATAGGCCGGACCATTCTAGGCCATCCAAACCGATCAGACCCGAACCGATCCGCTCGTTGGAAACGAGGCATATGTGTGCACGTTGCCGCTGCAAAAGAGATATCAATGTGTGCACACTGCCCCTGTAAAGGAGACATCTATGTGTGCACGCTGCCGCTGTAAAGGAGACATCTATGTGTGCACACTGCCCCTGCAAAGGAGACATCTGTGTGTGCACGCTACCGCTGTAAAGGAGACATCTATGTCTGCATGCTACTGCTGCAAAGGAGACATCAATGTGTGCATGCTGCCGCTGTAAAGGAGACATCTATGTGTGCACGCTGCCGCTGCAAAGGAGACATCTATGTGTGCACGCTGCCGCTGCAAAGGTGACATCTATGTGTGCACGCTACCGCTGCAAAGGAGACATCTATGTGTGTGCTGCCGCTGTAAAGGAGACATCTATGTGTGCGCGCTGCCGCTGTAAAGGAGACATCTATGTGTGCGCGCTGCCGCTGTAAAGGAGACATCTATGTGTGCACACTGCCCCTACAAAGGAGACATCTGTGTGTGCACGCTACCGCTGTAAAGGAGACATCTATGTCTGCATGCTACTGCTGCAAAGGAGACATCAATGTGTGCATGCTGCCGTTGTAAAGGAGACATCTATGTGTGCACGCTGCTGCTGCAAAGGAGACATCTATGTGTGCACACTGCCGCTGCAAAGGTGACATCTATGTGTGCACGCTACCGATGCAAAGGAGACATCTATGTGTGTGCTGCCACTGTAAAGGAGACATCTATGTGTGCACGCTGCCGCTGTAAAGGAGACATCTATGTGTGCGCGCTGCCGCTGCAAAGGAGACATCTATGTGTGCACGCTATCGCTGCAAAGGAGACATCTATGTGTGCACGCTACCGCTGCAAAGGAGACATCTATGTGTGCATGCTGCTGCTGCAAAGGAGACATCTATGTGTGCACGCTGCCGCTGTAAAAGAAACATCAGTACATGCACACTGCCGCTGCAAAGGAGGCATCTATGTGTGCACGCTGCCGCTGTAAAAGAAACATTAGTACATGCACACTGCCGCTGCAAAGGAGACATCTATGTGTGCACGCTGCTGCTGCAAAGGAGACATCTATGTGTGCACACTGCCGCTGTAGAGGAGACATCAATGCGTGCACACTGCCGCTGTAAAGGAGACATCTATGTGTGCACGCTGCCGCTGCAAAGGAGACATCTATGTGTGCATGCTGCCGCTGTAAAGGAGACATCTATGTGTGCACGCTGCCACTGTAAAGGAGACAGCTATGTGTGCACGCTATCGCTGCAAAGGAGACATCTATGTGTGCACGCTGCCGCTGCAAAAAAGACATCTATGTGTGCACGCTGCTGCTGTAACGGATACATCTATGTGTGCATGCTGCCGCTGCAAAGGAGACATCTATGAGTGCACGCTGCCGCTGTAAAGGAGACATCTATGTGTGCACGCTGCCGCTGCAAAAAAGACATCTATGTGTGCACGCTGCTGCTGTAACGGATACATCTATGTGTGCATGCTGCCGCTGCAAAGGAGACGTCTATGAGTGCACGCTGCCGCTGTAAAGGAGACATCAGTACATGCACACTGCCGCTGCAAAGGAGACATCTATGTGTGCACGCTGCCGCTGCAAAGTCGACGTCTATGAGTGCACGCTGCTGCTGCAAAGGAGACATCTATGTGTGCACGCTGCCGCTGCAAAGGAGACGTCTATGAGTGCACGCTGCTGCTGCAAAGGAGACATCTATGTGTGCACACTGCCGCTGTAAAGGAGACATCTATGTGTGCACGCTGCCGCTGTAAAGGAGACATCTATGTGTGCACGCTGCCGCTGTAAAGGAGACATTTATTTGTGCACGCTGCCGCTGTAAAGGAGACATCTATGTGTGCACGCTGCCGCTGCAAAGGAGACATCTATGTCTGCATGCTGCCGCTGTAAAGGAGACATCTATGTGTGCACGCTGCCGCTGTAAAGGAGACATCTATGTGTGCACGCTATCGCTGCAAAGGAGACATCTATGTGTGCACGCTGCCGCTGCAAAAAAGACATCTATGTGTGCACGCTGCTGCTGTAACGGATACATCTATGTGTGCATGCTGCCGCTGCAAAGGAGACATCTATGAGTGCACGCTGCCGCTGTAAAGGAGACATCTATGTGTGCACGCTGCCGCTGCAAAAAAGACATCTATGTGTGCACGCTGCTGCTGTAACGGATACATCTATGTGTGCATGCTGCCGCTGCAAAGGAGACGTCTATGAGTGCACGCTGCCGCTGTAAAGGAGACATCAGTACATGCACACTGCCGCTGCAAAGGAGACATCTATGTGTGCACGCTGCCGCTGCAAAGTCGACGTCTATGAGTGCACGCTGCTGCTGCAAAGGAGACATCTATGTGTGCACGCTGCCGCTGCAAAGGAGACGTCTATGAGTGCACGCTGCTGCTGCAAAGGAGACATCTATGTGTGCACACTGCCGCTGTAAAGGAGACATCTATGTGTGCACGCTGCCGCTGTAAAGGAGACATCTATGTGTGCACGCTGCCGCTGTAAAGGAGACATTTATTTGTGCACGCTGCCGCTGTAAAGGAGACATCTATGTGTGCACGCTGCCGCTGCAAAGGAGACATCTATGTCTGCATGCTGCCGCTGTAAAGGAGACATCTATGTGTGCACGCTGCCGCTGTAAAGGAGACATCTATGTGTGCACGCTATCGCTGCAAAGGAGACATCTATGTGTGCACGCTATCGCTGCAAAGGAGACATCTATGTGTGCACACTGCCGCTGCAAAGAAGACATCTATGTGTGCACACTGCCGCTGCAAAGAAGACATCTATGTGTGCACGCTGCCGCTGTAAAGGAGACATCTATGTGTGCATGCTGCCGCTGTAAAGGAGATATCTATGTGTGCACGCTGCCGCTGTAAAGGAGATATCTATGTGTGCACGCTGCCGCTGCAAAGGAGACATCTATGCGTGCACGCTGCCGCTGTAAAGGAGACATCTATGTGTGCACGCTGCCGCTGCAAAGAGAGCATAGGGGGGTCTGGAGAACGTGGGGGAGTGAAGGGTACTGTGGGGGGCTGGTAAACATGGGGGGGCTGGAGAGCATAGGGGGGCCGGAGATCATGGGGAGCAGAAAGCACAGGGGGGGCTGTAGAGCACTGGGGTGGCGCTTGGGAGCACGGGGGCGGAGAGCACTGGGGGGAGTCTGATAGCACAGGACTAGGGGGCTGAAAAGCATGGGGGGGAGCTGAGAGCACTGGAGGGGGGGGCTGGAGAGCACAGAGGGGGGGAGCCTGAGAGCACAGGGGGTTGGAGAGCACAGGGGGAAGTCAGAGAGCACTGGGGGGAGTCTGATAGCACAGGACTAGGGGGCTGAAAAGCATGGGGGGGAGCTGAGAGCACAGAGGGGGGGAGCCTGAGAGCACAGGGGGAAGTCAGAGAGCACTGGGGGTGTAGAAAGCACATGAGTGGGGGGAGCTGAGAACACAGGGGGATGGGGGGCTGGAGAGCACAGGGGGAGAGCACTGGGGGGGAACTCAGAGAGCACTGGGGGGGTTGAGAGCACTAGAGGGAGGCTGAGAACATGGGGAGGAGCATGGGGGGGAGACTGAGAGCACATTGTGGGGGGCCTTTGAGCACTGGGGAGAGGCTGAGAGAACTGGGGGTTGGAAAGCACAGGGGAGGCGAAGAGCACTGGGGTATCTGGAGAGCAGGAGGGAGCACTGGGGGGGTGGAGAGTACATGGGTGGGACCTGAGAGCCCAGGGGGGGGGGTCTGAGAGCACTGGGGGGGGGGGGGTGGAGAGCAAAGGAGGGGCAGCAGAAAGTAGCTGGAAGGGAGGTTATAGAAGAATCAATCTCTCCATCTTCCTCTGAATGCATGCGGGAGAGAGAGGAGGAGAGGCGGGCTTTAAGAGGCTGCAGAAGTAGAATAGAGAGATTGATTCTTCTATGCAGCCGCCCCACCGCTCCTCCTATCCAGGCACACGGGGAGCTTACCTTCTTTCTGGTCCGGTGTCTCCTCCAGATCCCCTCCCGTGTCATGGTCACAGATGACCTGTAGTTTCCACCCCCCCGGCCTGACAGCGTAACGGAACTGGCCGGCTGGCCACGGAGAGGCCAGGTGAATGGCAAGGGCTCAAGGAGCAGCCCAGCTGCTTTGGCCACACCAGCACATGTGGCCTGGTGGCCCCGGCCCAACGGTCAAGTGCCCGGTGTGCCCTATGGCCAGTCCGGGACCTGGACAGCTATGTGTGCACGCTACCGCTGCAAAGGAGATCTCTATGTGTGCACGCTGCAGACTACTAACTGTATGGGGGACGGTGTGACTGGGGAAACACGCGGAAATTCGCGCAGCCAAACCACCTTCAAAATCTGTGACGGGTGGTCGGCAAGTAGTTAAATGACAATTGCGCAGTCGTGCGACGCTGTACCCAGATAATTGATGTCCTTTTTTAACCACAAATAGATCTTTCTTTTGGTGGTATTTGATCACCTCTGCGATATTTATTTTTTGCGCTATAAACAAACAAAAAAGGGGGCGGATGCATGAATAGGGGGTGGCGGTTTTCTGTCAAAATAGCGGCTGTGGATAGAGCATGGGGGTGGCGGCCGTGGACAGAGGGGGGCGGCACTCGGGCGCCCCTAATGGATGGGCCGCCACTGGTGGGGGAGGTGCTTTTACTAGAGGAAGGCATAAATCTGTGTCCCTGCTTTACAGGAACACAGGATCCATGCCTTCTGTATTGACAGAATGGCAATCTGCCTTGTTTACATACCAGCAGAATTTTGGGAAATGGTTATATTCTTTCTATTCAAATCTATTCTATTCTATAGGTTTTTTTAAATTATACTCTTTTTTTATTTGTTTATTCTATTCTATTCTATTTTTTTTTCTATTCTATTCTTTTCTATTCTATTCTAATTCAGATTTATTCTATTTGAAATTCGAATTTCGGAAGATGGTTATATTTGTTCTATTCTATTCATTTCTGTTGTTTTTTTTCTATACTATTATGTTATTTTCTATTCTATTCTAATCTATTCTATTCAAATTGATTCTATTTAAATTTTGGGAAATAGTTGTATTCTTTCCATTCTACTCTTTTCTATTTTTAATTCTATTCTTTTCTATTCTATTATAGTCTATTCTATTCTTTTTTTCTATTCTATTCTTTTCTTATGTATTCAAATTCAAATGTATTCTATTTGAAATTCGAATTTCAGAAGATGATTATATTTGTTCTATTCTATTCTTTTCTTTTGTTTTTTTCTATACTGTTCTGTTATTTTCTATTCTATTATAATCTATTCTTTTCTATTCTATTCAAATTCAAATGGATTCTATCTGAATTTTGGGAAATAGTTATATTCTTTCCATTCTATTCTATTCTATTCTATTTCTAATTATATTATTTTCTATTCTATTATTTTCTTATGTATTCAAAATTCAAATTTATTCTATTTGAAATTTGAATTTCAGAAGATGGTTACATTTGTTCTCTTCTATTCTTTTCTGTTGTTTTTTCTATACTATTCTGTTATTTTCTATTCTATTCTTTTCTATTCAAATTCTAATTGATTCTATTTGAATTTTGGGAAATAGTTATATTCTTTCCATTCTATTCTATTTTTAATTCTATTATTTTCTATTCTATCATAGTCTATTCTATTCTATTCTTTTTTTCTATTCTATTCTTTTCTTATTCAAATTCAAATTTATTCTATTTAATTCTATTATTTTCTATTCTATTATAGTCTATTCTATTCTTTTTTTTATTCTATTCTATTCTTATGTATTCGAATTAAAATTTATTCTATTTGAAATTCAAATTTCGGAAGATGGTTATATTTGCTCTATTCTTTTCTGTTTTTTTCATACTATTCTGTTATTTTCTATTCTATTCTAATCTATTCTTTTCTATTCTATTTAAATTAGAATTGATTCCATTTGAATTTTGGGAAATAGTTATATTCTTTCCATTCTATTCTATTTTTAATTCTATTCTATTATAGTCTATTCTATTCTATTCTATTCTATTCTTTTTTTTCTATTCTATTCTTTTCTTATGTATTCGAATTCAAATTTATTCCATTTGAAATTCGAATTTCAGAAGATGGTTATATTTGTTCTATTCTATTCTTTTCTGTTGTTTTTTCTATACTATTCTGTTATTTTCTATTCTATTCTTTTCTATTCAAATTCAAATTGATTCTATTTGAATTTTGGGAAATAGTTATATTCTTTCCATTCTATTCTATTTTTAATTCTATTATTTTCTATTCTATTATAGTCTATTCTATTCTTTTTTTCTATTCTATTCTTATGTATTCAAATTCAAATTTATTCTATTTGAAATTCAAATTTCAGAAGATGGTTATATTTGTTCTATTCTTTTCTGTTTGTTTATACTATTCTATTATTTTCTATTCTAATCTATTCTTTTCTATTCTATTCCAAATCTAAATTGATTCTATTTAAATTTTGGGAAATAGTTATATTCTTTCCATTCTATTCTACTCTTAATTTTATTCTATTATAGTCTATTCTATCCTATTCTTTTTTTTCCTATATTATTATTTTCTATGTATTCCAATTCAAATTTATTCCATTTGAAATTAGAATTTCAGAAGATGGTTATATTCTTTCTGTTTGTGTCTTTTATATTCTAGTCTATTCTGTTCTTTTATTTTCTATTCTATTTTGTACTTAACGATCAGTGGGTGCCGGCGGACATCGGGTAAAATTATAGCAGGAGCGAGCCGCCGGCGGTGCGCACTCGCGCCCAAAACCAAGAAGTACAGAATCATGTATATATATATATATGTGATTCTGCGCAGCGCAGCCGCCCTGTAGCAGCAAATCTGCTATGGCGCGGTCGGAAAATGGTTAAGAATCAAATTGGCAAAGAAAATACGTTACAAATATTTTGGTAGATGCAACTTTGAAAAAGACAAATTGAACGGATGCTGGAAGAGAAAACTTGCGACAATGTTACATTTTCAAGACGCAAACTTGACTGGCGTTCAGACAACGATAATGTACATCCGTCTATAAATGTCAGCAAAGGGAAAATGTAAAATAAGTGAGCTTGCATTAAGAACCGAATCAGGCAGCCAAGCTCAGTGACAAATGAAATGCCGGAATAAACATTGGAACCGCTTGGCTAATGAAAGTGACATTTATTGAAGCAGAAGGATTTTATCGTACATTTATATCAGAGCTGGGAAAGCCTTATAATCAGCTCCGGAGACGTTTGTATACATTCAGAGACAATGTAACAAATCTGGATAAACATTATTAAATGTTTCTTACAGTGTTTAGCTTTTTGTTCATTTATTTTGCATTCATAACAAATTATCACTTGAAAATGTATCTTTTTTTTTTTTTTTTTTTAACATAAGGATTCAAAATGTATCTAAATGAGTAACTATACCATTCCATAAATTAATTTTAACTGATTCCCCTGCTAAGTATAACCCTTGTATTATTATTATGCCGCGTTCACACGGTCGGAATTTCTGACAACAAATGTTCGATGTGAGCTTGTTGTTGGAAATTCGGACCGTGTGCATTTTCCGTCGGAATTTCCGACAAACAAAATTTGAGAGCTGGATCTCAAATTTTCCAACAACAAAATCCGTTGTCGGAAATTCCAATCGGGTGTACACAATTCCGACGCACAAAAGTTCCACGCATGCTCGGAATCAAGCAACAGAGCCGCGCTGGCTATTGAACTTCATTTTTCTCGGCTCGTCGTACGTGTTGTACGTCACCGCGTTCTTGACGTTCGGAATTTCCGACAACATTTGTGTGACCGTGTGTATGCAAGACAAGTTTGAGCCTACATCCGTCGGGAAAAATCTATGGATTTTGTTGTCGGAATGTTCGATCGTGTGTACGCGGCATTGGTGGTGCACCGATTGGAAAATTTTGGTGCTGAAACCGAAAATTCAGGATGATCTTGGCTGAAACCAAAACCAAAAATGACAGCTTTTTTTTTTTTAATTTAAATTTATCGGCATATAACATAATTTTAAGAGGGAAGTTTCAGGAAAAAACTTAAATTTTAAATTTTTTACATTTTAAATAAAGAATTAAGGGTCAGTGCCCATCAATGCAGCCTTATCAGTGCCCATCTGCAGCCTTGCCATTGCCCATCATTGCAGCCTGATCACTGCCCATCTGCAGCCTTGCCCATCATTGCAGCCTAAACAGTGCCCATCTGCAGCCTTGCCCATCATTGCAGCCTGATCAGTGCCCATCTGCAGCCTGATCACTGCCCATCTGCAGCCTTGCCCATCACTGCACCCTGATCACTGCCCATCTGCAGCCTTGCCCATCATTGCAGCCTAAACAGTGCCCATCTGCAGCCTTGCCCATCATTGCAGCCTGATCAGTGCCCATCTGCAGCCTTGCCCATTATTGCAGCCTGATCACTAGCCATTTGCAGCCTTGCCCATCATTGCAGCCTGATCACTGCCCATCTGCAGCCTTGCCAATTATTGCAGCCTGATCAGTGCCCATCTGCAGCCTTGCCAATTATTGCAGCCTGATCAGTGCCCATCTGCAGCCTTGCCCATCATTGCAGCCCCATCACTGCCCATCTGCAGCCTTGCCCATCATTGTAGCATGATCAGTGCCCAGCTGCAGCCTTGCCCATCACTGCAGCCTAATCAGTGCCCATTTGCAGCCTTGCCCATCATTGCAGCCTAATCAGTGCCCATCTGCAGCCTTACCCATCATTGCAGCCTAAACAGTCCCCATCTGCAGCCTTACCCACCATTGCAGCCTATTTACTACCCATCTGCAGCCTTGCCCCTCATTGCAGCCTGATCAGTGCCCATCTGCAGCCTTACCCATCATTTCAGCCTAATCACGCCCATCTGCTGCCTTACCCATCATTACAGCCTATTTACTGCCCATCTGCAGCCTTGCCCCTCATTGCAGCCTGATCAGTGCCCATCTGCAGCCTTGCCCATCATTGCAGCCTAAACAGTCCCCATCTGCAGTCTTGTCCATCATTGCAGCCTAAACAGCGTCCATCTGCAGCCTTGCCCATCATTGCAGCCTAATCAGTGCCCATCTGCAGCCTTGCCCATCATTGCAGCCTAATCAATGCCCATCTGCAGCCTTGCCCACCATTGCAGCCTAATCAGTGCCTATCTGCAGCCTTGCCCATCATTACAGCCTGATCAGTGCCCATCTGCAGCCTTGCCCATCATTGCAGCCCCATCACTGCCCATCTGCAGCCTTGCCCATCATTGAAGCATGATCAGTGCCCAGCTGCAGCCTTGCCCATCACTGCAGCCTAATCAGTGCCCATTTGCAGCCTTGCCCATCATTGCAGCCTAATCAGTGCCCATCTGCAGCCTTGCCCATCATAGCAGCCTAAACAGTCCCCATCTGCAGCCTTACCCACCATTGCAGCCTATTTACTACCCATCTGCAGCCTTGCCCCTCATTGCAGCCTGATCAGTGCCCATCTGCAGCCTTACCCATCATTTCAGCCTATTTACTACCCAGCTGCAGCCTTGCCCCTCATTGTAGCCTGATCAGTGCCCATCTGCAGCCTTGCCCATCATTGCAGCCTAATCAGCGCCCATCTGCTGCCTTACCCATCATTAAAGCCTATTTACTGCCCATCTGCAGCCTTGCCCCTCATTGCAGCCTGATCAGTGCCCATCTGCAGCCTTGCCCATCATTGCAGCCTAAACAGTCCCCATCTGCAGTCTTGTCCATCATTGCAGCCTAAACAGCGCCCATCTGCAGCCTTGCCCATCATTGCAGCCTAATCAGTGCCCATCTGCAGCCTTGCCCATCATTGCAGCCTAATCAGTGCCCATCTGCAGCCTTGCCCATCATTGCAGCCTAATCAGTGCTCATTTGCAGCCTTGCCGTTGCAGGAATAGCCAGAGAAGGATCTCCTGTGTACTCGTTTCGCAAGTCACGCCCAGTCCCCTTGGCCCGGCTCCTATAATGGACATAACATCGGTCCAATGCCGGGACGTCAATGCTAGGAGCCGTCCAGGAGGTGGGACTGGGCGTGACTGCTAGCCGAGCCGAGTACACAGGAAATCCGGCTCTGTCTATTTCGGCGGCCCTCATTCCCTCTTTCCCCTCCGAGGCAGCCCTATATCGGCGTATAACACGTACAAACGATTTGCCCCCTATTTTAAGGGGGGAAAAGTGGGTGTTACACGCCGATAAATATGGTAATTGTATTATATTTGACTTTTTAATTCGTATAATGAATTTAAATGAATATGACTTTATGATCAGCCATTATCGGCACTTTTAGTGCAAGAAAAGCTCAAGAAAAATGCATCTCTTTAAATTCTATGCATGTCTTCACACTGGTGCCCAAAAACGCACCTCTCCATGGAAATGCATTGAAAACACAGCAAGAATGCATCAATACCACACCCGTGTTACATTTTTCATGCGGTTTCTAATTTACATGACCTATGAAAAACACACTATAAGCATCGTAAAATCGCAGCAAAATCATGTGCGTTTTCGGCGCCATTATCGGCACCTTTTTCTTGATCAGCAAAATGCCGAAAGCACCATTTTCGCCCACCAAAATTTTGGTGCATCTCTATTATTATTATTATTATACAGGATTTATATAGCACGAACAGTTTGTGATGCGCTTTACAATATAAAGGGGGGACAGTACAGTTACAATACAATTCAATACAAGAGGGTTAGGAGGGCCCTGCTCATAAGAGCTTACAATCTAATAGATAGGAGCAAGTGGTGCAAGAGGTAATAGCTGCGGGGGATGAGCTGATGGAGAAAGTAACCCCGTACTAGCAAGGTGTACCTAATAAAGTGGCCGGTGAGTGTATTTCCTCCTTTACACAGACACTGTTACTTTATCCATGGGATGAAGGTCTCCTAGGATGAAGGTCTCCTAGAATGAAGGTCTACTAGAGTGAAGGTCTTCTAGGATGAAGGTCTCCTAGGATGATGGTCTCCTAGGGTGGAGGTCACCTAGGATGAAGGTCTCCTAGGATGAAGGTCTGCTAGCATGAAGGTCTACTAGGGTGAAGGTCTTCTAGGATGAAGGTCTCCTAGGATGAAGGTCTCCTAGGTTGGAGGTCTCCTAGGGTGAAGGTCACCTAGGATGAAGGTCTCCTAGGATGAAGGTCTACTAGGATGAAAGGATGAAGGTCTACTAGGATAAAGGTCTACTAGGGTGAAGGTCTTCTAGGATGAAGGTCTCCTAGGGTGAAGGTCTCCTAGGATGAAGGTCTCCTAGGGTGGAGGTCACCTAGGATGAAGGTCTCCTAGAATGAAGGTCTCCTAGGATAAAGGTCTACTAGGATGAAGGTCTACTAGGGTGAAGGTCTTCTAGGATGAAGGTCTCCTAGGGTGAAGGTCTCCTAGGATGAAGGTCTTCTAGGGTGGAGCTCTCCTAGGGTGAAGGTCTCCTAGGATGATTGTCTCCTAGGATAAAGGTATCCTAGGGTGAACCCTTTACTGTGCCACACCAATCTAAACAAGTGCACCAAGCTCATCTTTCTTTTTCAAATTTTATCTGTTTGCTAAAGAGAGGAATTCACGGGTTAGATTCAGAAATTGGTTTTCAGCATCCAGAACTCTTCCAAACAGCTGAGGCCTTCAATTAAACCCAAGATAAAGTTATTTCACACTGTGGCCAAACTCCCTATTATCAGGTTGTAGACCTTGGAAAGCCCATACGGCCCGGGTGCTGGGGCTGCGTTGGGTCTTACAAGCGTGTTTTTATGTTTTTGATGAACTGAGTGAAAAGTGTGTGATACAATTATGTGTATCGTTTATATCTAACAGATGGGGCTGGCTAGCGTTGCCTGGTAGGCAGCATTCCAGTACTCCTGCAGAGAAAGCATCCAAGACAATTGGCAGTGACTACTGGATACTAATATATGGAAGAGAATCCCAGAAGGTTAATATTTCCATACACTCTTGTAAACCTGGACTGTAACCAGCTTACCTTTATGGCCTTATTGTTTAAAAAAAACCAAAAAAAAACATATTGTTACTTGGTAGCCAGGAGAAGTTTATTATTCTTGTATCCACGTTGGTTTTAAAGGCTCTGCACAGCAGTGCATGTGTGTTGACACCTCTGGAATATCATCTTGGCCCGTTCCATCAGGTCTGCCTAATAGTATAATTACGAAAACAATTATAGCAGTGAATCTCACCAGGAGCAAGTAAATCGATATATAATTACACATGGCGGATCATGGCGGGAGCTGAGAAGAACTGACAAAAACTCTGAATTCTTCAATGGAAAAAATTCCAAGTCAATCAGGCGCAGGCTTTGGAAAACTCAAATTCTTTGCCCGGACGGACTGCTGAGCTGGAAGCCCCCCGAATTCTGGAGACGAGGACTGACCGGTTCAGCTGTGCCGAATTCTTAATGTTAAAATATGGGAGTTATTCATCATGGTGACAGCGCACAAATGCCAAACAGCAGAGATATTTTAATTTGCAGCTGAACGCGTCACAGTCCGTTATTGTGCATTATCTGTGCGAAAGGAAAGAGGGCTGGAGGAAAGTGGAAGTTCAGTGACCGAGGCGTCGTCCAAATTGGGTGTGCTGGAACAAACAGCTGGATGCTGGAGCTCAGCGAAACACAATGGCCCAAAATGTCTCTGTAGCTGTCAGTATGTTTAATGTTGAAGTAATCCATCAGTTCAGGCTAATAGCAACGCCAGATTTTCACAGAGCATACTGTTACAGATACATGGAGGAAGATTAATGGGTTTCATAACACATGCTGCTTTCCAAATAGTTGGACGAACAGGCTTGGCCCCAAAACGTTGCCACCTAAGAGGTCCCAATTCCATGTCCTATGGTGGAAAGGACAAAGCTCGGAATCTCAATATTACAACCCACAAATATTAGTATTACTCTTATTATAAATTACTATTATTATTGTTATTATTCAAACTTTATATAGTTCGAGCAGCATGCACAGGGCTTTACAAAATGGAGGGAGACAATACACTCGCAATACAATTCAATGCAAGAGGGATCAGTTGGCCCTGCCTGTTAGAGCTTCCAGTCAGGTCCATAAATATTGGGACATCGACACAATTCTAATCTTTTTGGCTCTATACACCACCACAATGGATTTGAAATGAAACTAACAAAATGTGCTTTAACTGCAGACTTTCAGCTTTAATTTGAGGGTATTTACATCCAAATCAGGTGAACAGTGTAGGAATTACAACAGTTTGTATATGTGCCTCCCACTTTTTAGGGGACCAAAAGTAATGGGACAGACTAACAATCATCCATCGAACTTTCACTTTTTAATACTTGGTTGCAAATCCTTTGCAGTCAATTACAGCCTGAAGTCTGGAACACATAGACATCACCAGATGCTGGGTTTCATCCCTGGTGATGCTCTGCCAGGCCTCTACTGCAACTGTCTTCAGTTCCTGCTTGTTCTTGGGGCATTTTCCCTTCAGTTTTGTCTCCAGCAAGTGAAATGCATGCTCAATCGGATTCAGGTCAGGTGATTGACTTGGCCATTGCATAACATTCCACTTCTTTCCCTTAAAAAACTCTTTGGTTGCTTTCGCAGTATGCTTCGGGTCATTGTCCATCTGCACTGTGAAGCGCCGTCCAATGAGTTCTGAAGCATTTTGCTGAATATGAGCAGATAATATTGTCCGAAACACTTCAGAATTCATCCTGCTGCTTTTGTCAGCAGTCACATCATCAATAAATACAAGAGAACCAGTTCCATTGGCAGCCATACACGCCCAGGGCATGGCACTACCACCACCATGCTTCACTGATGAGGTGGTATGCTTTGGATCATGAGCAGTTCCTTTCCTTCTCCATACTCTTCTCTTCCCATCACTCTGGTACAAGTTGATCTTGGTCTCATCTGTCCATAGGATGTTGTTCCAGAACTGTGAAGGCTTTTTTAGATGTTGTTTGACAAACTCTTATCTGGCCTTCCTGTTCTTGAGGCTCACCAATGGTTTACATCTTGTGGTGAACCCTCTGTATTCACTCTGGTGAAGTCTTCTCTTGATTGTTGACTTTGACACACATACATCTACCTACCTCCTGGAGAGTGTTCTTGATCTGGCCAACTGTTGTGAAGGGTGTTTTCTTCACCAGGGAAAGAATTCTTCGGTCATCCACCACAGTTGTTTTCCGTGGTCTTCCGGGTCTTTTGGTGTTGCTGAGCTCACCGGTGCGTTCTTTCTTTTTAAGGATGTTCCAAACAGTTGATTTGGCCACACCTAATGTTTTTGCTATCTCTCTGATGGGTTTATTTTGTTTTTTCAGCCTAATGATGGCTTGCTTCACTGATAGTGACAGCTCTTTGGATCTCATATTGAGAGTTGACAGCAACAGATTCCAAATGCAAATAGCACACTTGAAATGAACTCTGGACCTTTTATCTGCTCCTTGTAAATGGGATAATGAGGGAATAACACACACCTGGCCATGGAACAGCTGAGCAGCCAATTGTCCCATTACTTTTGGTCCCTTAAAAAGTGGGAGGCATATATACAAACTGTTGTAACTCCTACACCGTTCACCTGATTTGGATGTAAATACCCTCAAATTAAAGCTGAAAGTCTGTAGTTAGAGCACATCTTGTTCGTTTCATTTCAAATCCATTGTGGTGGTGTATAGAGCCAAAAAGATTAGAATTGTGTCGATGTTCCAATATTTATAGACCTAACTGTAAGCTCTAACAGGCAGGGCCAACTGATCCCTCTTGCATTGAATTGTATTGCGAGTGTATTGTGGTGTATAGAGCCAAAAAGATTAGAATTGTGTCGATGTTCCAATATTTATGGACCTGACTGTATGTACAGGGATTGGACAAAATTATGGAAACAAATAAGGTAAAAGAACGAAAATTGTTAGCCAATATGGTGTTGGACAGCCTTTGGCATCCAAGACAGCCTGAATTCACCTGGGCATTGACAAACACAAGTCTTGGATGCGGATTAATGGAATCTGATACCACACTTTCATGCAAAAATCCAGGTCACAATCCTGCGCAATGTCCTTTTGTCTCTTTTGGTCAGTTGACCATGTCGACCACGCTTATGCTTGTCAGATGACATTTTCCTCCAAAACCGTATATGCCGTCAAACCTTTTGATACTGTACACAGCCAATAAATCTGTAACTTCACTCATAGAGGCACCAGCTAAGCGGGCACCAACAATTTGCCTTCTTGAAGCTCAGTAAGCTCTGACATGACTTCATATTACTAGCAGCGCACACAGGGAATGACGAAAGTGAGGCTTCCCACCTGTGTGCTCAGTGTCTCATCACACAGAGGAAGCAAAAGAATGTTACATCACTTCCGTTTGCAATGCGAAGCATGTCGTCACTTTCACACCTGCAAATCATATAGTGTTTCCATATTTTTGTCCAACCTCTGTAGTGCTACCCCCACACGGGCCGCTAAATGTAACTGGTTCTTTCCCATACAGTATAGAGACCACCAGTCTCCCAAGCAGCAGTCCTTTTTAGTGGCATCCGGTGTTCAATATTTGGGGGGGGGGGCTGGGTGAAAAACTAATGCCACCCCTCCTCGCTGGAGATGGACTGGATGGCCGGCGATCAGAGGCCTTACCTTATGAGGCTGGGGGAGGGAAGTGCCCGAACAGGAAGTGTGTCCTTAGATCCGATTGGCCAGGGAGTTCTAAGACTCCCTGGCCAATCGGGTCTCAGGACCCTCTTCCTGATTGGCCGGGAGGAGAATCAGAAAGACAATAGCGAATATCAATTTGCTATTGTCACACAACTGGGTGGGCTCTGCACCCCAAGCCCACCCTTTTTTTAAGCCAATTAGAGCCTCAGACTCTAATTACTTGTTTAAAAAAAAAATCCCATTGAAATTCATGCATACAGCGCCCTGCATTGAGATTAGGGGCCAGGCGCATGATTTAGGGGGGTCCATTCATTCTGGCACCAGTAAACTGTGCAGGAGTTGTCTTTTTTGTCATTTATTGGTGTAGAACTTGTAACAGGAGGGGGATACTCCAAAACGATTAGCAAACAACAGTTAGAGGATAATCTTTTCCCAAGTTGGTCTGAATGCTGAACAGTCTATTCACTCAAAGATGAAGACCATGGGGGAAATTCACACTGGCATCTGGTTACCTAGCTCCAATGTACAGCTGCCGGTACCCAGTGCAATCTTCAGAACATTATACAGTCACAGGGATCACTTTTAGGGTCTTTACTCACAAGTTCCCAGGACAGCTGCCACCTTCCAGCTTCCTTCAGATGCCACTCAGTGAGGGAGACAATCCTTCTCCAGACCAGATACCTTGAAGAAAGCTTGCAGTCAGATCCAGGCTGCTTCTAGGTCCCACCACTGCAGCTCCTGGATCCTTGCAGAACAGCAACCCAATCATTAAGCTGCCTTAGGGGCAACAGCCCCCTGACGCTGGGACCTCTCCATCCTGGGGAAAGACAATCTCTCCAGGACTTCTGACTATTTCTCAGCTGCCCCAGCTACCATCTGGGCACACCTCTCCAGGGATCGGCTAGACCCTGGTAAATAGTCAGGCTGTTTATATGATTTCTCCCTCCCTAAACTCTAGAAACTTCTTCTAGAGGCAGGGGGAAGCAATCAGACTCCCAGCCCGTAAAACCCTGAACAGCCCAAAACAAATGATCTCCGCTCCTTTTGAATACAGAAAGAGCCATGGACTAAATTTACCTAGCAACCTAACTAGGAGGGCGCTACACTTACAATCTAAAAGGTATCCAAAAGATAATAATGGCTAGTTTACATTTGTTTCAACACATGGCTTCAGACACGCTTTGTTAAAGCTCTCTGAATGCCAGTCACAGCTCCTGTCACTAAATAAAATGGTTAGCTTACAGTCCTGTTTACACCTTGCTTTTGCTTGGTGCTTTAATGAGGCTTAGATGAGGCTTTGGTGGAGCTTTGATGGCGCTTTGATGAGCCTTTGGTGGGGCTTTGATGAGCCTTTGGTGGTGCTTTAATGAGGCTTTGATGAGGCTTTGGTAGGGCTTTGATGGAGCTTCGATGAGCCTTTGATGGGACTTCGGTGGGACTTTAGTGGGGCTTCAAGTGAGCTTTGCCATAGACTTCTATGGAGGCTTTGAAGACGCTTTGAAGCACCACTAAAGCTACATGGGGAATCATTTTTGAAGTGAAGCCAAAGCAAAGCATAAGCAAGGTGTAAACAGGACTGTAAACTGGCCATTTTATTTAGTGACAGGGGCTTTGACTGGCATTCGGAGAGCTTTAACAAAGCCTGTCTGAAGCCTTGTTTTGAAGCAAGTGTAAACTAGCCGTTAATGTGTGTTGAAGGCGAAGCAAGTGTAAATGAGCCCTTACTGAGGGGATAAACTGATGGAGAAAGTAAAAGTTCAGTAGTTAGGGGAGGTGAAATAGGCTTCCCTGAAGTGATGGATTTTCAGAGATCGCCTAAAGGTGGACAGAGGAGGTGGTATCTGAACAGATTGAGGTAGAGCATTCCAGAGAATGGGAGAGGCTCTGGACTAGTTCTGTAGGCAAATGTTCTACCATAATGTTACAGCTGAAAGAACCCCCCCCACCCCCCCCTAAAGTGCATTGTTGGGTAATGATAGTCCTCCAACTGATGAGTACCTGTAGAATAAATGGCTACCCAAGTTCTGTTTGGGGTTGGTAGCCCACTTGCCCCCAAACTGTTGTATGGATACTAAAGGAACGGGAGAACTCTGGTGAGGTCCTTCCTATGCTGTCTTCTGCTGTATGTTCCCATATTGTAGCAGAACCTGATTGGCTCAGGCTGTTGGCCTTCTCTTTTTTTTTAGTCCAGATAAGATGAAGATAGATTTCAGGGACTTATATTAGCTCCTCCTTCCTCATCCAAGTAGACGAGAAATAAGGCAGCGTGGCCTAAGCGCAGTAAGAAGCCGGCTGTGAGACCTCAGAAAATCACAGCCAGCTCCCACATCTAAAATAGTGGCCCCAGGAAGCTGAGGCTCAGCAAAGAACTGACTCAGAGGAAGACAGCATTGAACTCCATGGGCTGGCAAGTGTGTCTATTTCTTCTTCTAATTAAAAAAAAAACAAGTAAAGTTCCTCTTTAAAATATATAAAAGGAAATAATGCCAGGATGTACAGTTTTTTGGTATAAATGACTGTAAGTTCCAGCATTTTTTTCTCTTTTTGTCCGCTGCCTGCAGAGCATGTAATATGGCGAGAATAGAGGAGGGATATTGTATCGCCAGCATGCATGCGCAGGAGTTACATTATCTATGGCTGACCTATGGTGGAAGATGGAAGATGCCAAATTCGAAATAGCTTGTATAGGTTTTAGCACATGTCATGATGCTAAAGAACAGAGGTAAGATCTAAATGTGAAAACATAGACAAATCCAAGGGTCAAAATGGTGAGGATCTCCCCTTATCTCTTGTTTAAGCAACATAAACTTACCTAACAGCTGGAAAATGCGGACCTGGAGTTCCAGGTCATATGACCTTTAGCCATGGCACTAGACCAGGGATCTCCAAACTTTTCAAGCAAAGGCCACTTTACTGTCTTTGAGGCTTTTGGGGGGCCAGTGGAAGTAGAAAATGTCCCAATGTCATTGGGAGTAAACAATGCCCAATCATTGGTTTTAGTGGGTGGAATAGTGCCCCATTGTTGGCATCAGTGGGAGAAATGGTGCCCTATCATTGGTGTCAGTGGGAGGAATAGTGCCCCATCATTGGTGTCAGTGGGTGGAATATTGGCCCATTGTTGGTATCAGTGGGAGGAATAGTGTCCCATCATTGGTGTCAGTGGAAGGAATAGTATCCCATTGTTGGTGTCAGTGGAAGGAATAGTGCCCCATTGTTGGTGTCAGTGGAGGGAATAGTGCCCCATTGTTGGTGTCAGTGTAGGAGAAGTGCCCCATTGTTTTTTTTTTCGTTTAGTGGGGGTAATAGTGCCCCATTGTAGGGATCAGTATGTGGAATAGAGCCCCATTATTGGTATCAGTGGGAGGAATAGTGCCCCATTTTGGTGTCAGTGGAAGGAATAGTGCCCCATTTTGGTGTCAGTGGAGGGAATAGTGTGCCATTGTTGGTGTCAGTGTAAGAAGAAGTGCCACATTGTTGGTGTCAATGGAATAAATAGTGCCTCATTGTTGGTATCAGTAGGTGGAATATTGCCCCATCATTGGTGTCAGTGGGTGGAATAGTGCCCCATTGTTGGTGTCAATGGAAGAAATAGCACCCCATTTTTGGTATCAGTGGGTGGAATATTGTCCCATCATTGGTGTTAGTGGGTGGAATAGTGCCTCATTGTAGGTGTAGGAATAGTGCCCCATTGTTGGTGTCAGTTGAAGGAATAGTGCCCCGTTGTTGGTATCAGTGAGAAGAATAGTGCCCCATTGTTGGTGTCAGTTGAAGGAATAGTGCCCCATTGTTGGTATCAGTGAGAGGAATAGTGCCCCATTGTTGGTGTCAATGGAAGAAATAGCGCACCATTTTTGGTATCAGTGGGTGGAATATTGCCCCATCATTGGTGTTAGTGGGTGGAATACTGCCTCATTGTAGGTGTCGGTTGAAGGAATAGTGCCCCATCATTGGTGTTAGTGGGTGGAATAGTGCCCCATCATTGGTGTTAGTGGGTGGAATAGTGCCTCATTGTAGGTGTCGGTTGAAGGAATAGTGCCCCATCATTGGTGTTAGTGGGAGGAATAGTGCCTCATTGTAGGTGTCAGTGGGTGGAATAGTGCCCCATTGTTGGTGTCAGTTGAAGGAATAGTCCCCCATTGTTGGTATCAGTGAGAAGAATAGTGCCCCATCATTGGTGTCAGTTGAAGGAATAGCGCCCCAGGGGTCAGATAAAGGCAGGAAAAGGGCCACATATGGCCACAGTTTGGAGACCACTGCACTAGAGCACTGAGGTTTTGACCCAGACACGGGACCTTATGTGCCGCCCTCAGGTCACCTGACCCAGAACGCCATGGCTAAGAGTCTGTTTTTAGACGTGTTTTTCCTTATTTCTCCTGTCTTCACACCCCTAACCTCTTTCCATAACGTCTTCCTATATGAACACAGTGGACCTTATTGTAATGCCTTTACGTAGCAATATATTACAATGTAGTCCTTCAGATCATATCATATGGAAATTTGCAGAGATCAGAATTCTGCAGCCTGCCATTCCTGAACGGGAAAGGCTTAGCATGGACGCTCCTCCAAGGGGGTTCCTCGGCTTCTGGCATTTCACCAACAGCTGTTCCGGATGGGCAACCCTGTCGCTTGAATTCGTCATGGTATATTTATACTGGAAATTGCTAAGCAGCCAGTACATGGACCAGCAAGAGCGGTTTACCTAAAACCCAAACTGTGAATGATCTCTGCCTTTGGATGGTCACAGCTCCTGACTGTGTCAAAATAAACCTCTTGCACCGGAGGCGGATTTTTAATATTTGGGCTGTTTTCCTAGACTGTAATTCTCTGTCAGGCCTGTCAGTACGCTGATTGATGCCCGCTCTGCACGCTCTTGCGCTTTATCTCGCTCCTCCAAACATATCTCATTGTTAATGTTGTGTAACAAATGTCATGAAACAACATCCTAGTCCTTTTTTATTTATGGCGGTGTGAACTGCCGAGCAGCTTCGCTGAACAATGAGCTATACCGCCTTCGAGGTAAATCCATACCGTACTGACAGCGCGGCACTTATCCCATTTTTTGTGTCATATGGTACTTAGGTTGCGGAGAGTTGACTCCGCTATGACTACAGAGCAATGGACATCACTGGAAATTGTATTGACTCACAAAGAGGAAAAGAAAGAGGGGCGAAAGAGAGACTGCTTTGGCAATGCTCACATGTTAGTCCTGCCAAGGAAAGCGTGTTTGAATCTGAAAACGAGAGAGAAAAAATAAAGAGAGGGCGAGAAAAGATTGTCGTGAACATCATGCCAGCCATCAGAGTGATTGAGCAAGCTGTAAGGCTCATGGTCATACATGTACAATGCCGACATGCATAGGACCACTTGCACAATGGTATGAACATGGATGCATGGGCACAACCACCAGATACTGGCGCCTAGTGGTCCATGTAAGCTTGAGCCCTGCATGATCATTGCTTGAAGGTCTTTCAGCTTGTATCTCCGCTATCCTTGATCCTGAATCCTACTTGATTCTGCTTATCGATTCTGTATCTCCTTGCCTGCAAGTTGCTAACCTCTACTCGCCTCTGACCTTGACCTTGCTTGTGGTTTGGTGCCTTCCTACCCCAACTGTAACCCAAACTTGGCGGGTCTGCTCTCTACTGGTCTGAGTGAAGTCAGGGTGTCCTCCTCACTGTGCTTCTGCTTACCTGACACCTGTGTGTTGGCAGGTGCAGTCTACTTTCTCCACTGCAGGTGGTGTTTTTCCACAGAGGAAGTCTGGAGGAACATGGTTTCCTGGGTCACTGGGGAAGCTATCCCATTGGATGCTGCCGTCCCTGTGACTCTAGCAGCCTTCTTGGGTCAGGCAGAGCCTATGTAAGGCCCTGGCTCCCAGGTTTGGTGTGCATTTTGCAAGTTGGTAGAGTAGAGACAGGTACCTCATCTGGTAGGGTCAGAACTAACGGCTGGGAAAAACAAAGGGCTTGCAACTTCTCTGCACCCTCATCCAGGAGTTCACTTCTATAAATGGGAAGAGGGAACTCCACATTCTAATGGGAAAAGGGGAGCCATTGGAGTAATAGCTGCATTGCATAGTCAAGGAACAAGCTAAAGGCTGGTAATGAGCGGTAGTGGAGATACAGACGGCAGCAGGAGTGACCAGAGCAATATATTGGCTGGAGAGAGCACAATAATCTTGCAAACAGGAAGTTCGTGGGAGGAGCAAAAGGGTGCAAAGTTCAAGGGAAACGAGGTTCAAGTCAAGGTCATTCAAGGAATTGTCCAGGGAGCTGTCTAGCATCCCAGGTGGCTCAATAAGAAGAGGCAAGGCCAGACATAGCAGAGGTTGTAGGTTCAGACCCGTGTCCATACAACCCTTGATATTATGCATTACTGCAAATAATGTCCTATGAATTATTCTTCACAATTTAGAACGGGGTGCCTCGAGACTGTCCATAATTTTAAAGGGTACCTTAACTAAAAAAAAAGGTTGAGAAACACTGGGCCTAGAGTTAGCAGCACACTATAGAGAGGGGCCTTGGCGAGGCAGTGTCCACAGTGTGATCCCTAACTCTAGTCTATGAGAGTCTCCATGTTGGAGCATACTGTATATAACAATAGATAAAATGAGGGCAGGTATGCCTGGAAGTAGCCCATTCCTCGGAGGTGTAGGAAAACACCAGAAGCCTTGTGCAGCACAATGGCAGCTGAAGGCCTCCAATGTGTCACCACATCAATTCCAGCAAGTGGCATCAGTTTTCTTTTTATGCTCCTGCATGGAGGCTCTTATAGATTGGAGTTAGGGACCGCACTATACAGAGGGACATTGATGAGGCAGAGTGGCTTCCACATACATTTCTAAATGTGTGCAAAGCCCTTCATGTGCATCCAGGGCCAGTGCAAGGATCCCTGAAACCCCCCCCACACACATGGCACGCCACCAGTGTGGTAAAGGATGCAATGCTGCCTCCCAAATCCCAATCAAACTGCCCCAGAACAGAGCGTGCAATAAGGGGGTCCACCCACATCCCTCTACCATCCACAGTTGTGCCGGCACCCCCCTCCCCCCCATGCTGCACCCACAATGTGATGGGGCGCAACACAAAGAGTGCCACACAGCACCGAAAACCTGAGCCGTGCCATCAAACAGCAGTATGCAATGAGGGGATGGGGCCACGCACTCCCTGCCTCCCCCCCACCACCCGCCATGGGCAGCTGGCAGGCAAGGCCAGCCAAAACCTGCACGCTGTGCCCAGTAGGAGAGAGCCCCAGGAAATGGAAGACAAGTATTTTAACAATCCAAATCCCCAGCAAGTGGTTGGGATTTGGATTTTTCCACCCCCCCCCCCCATCCTGGCACCCCATGTTGACTGCCTAAGCAAACTTATGCTGGCGCCGGCTCTGTGTGCACTATACTCTAAAAGCTAGTTATTCATTGATGGGTAGCGGCTGCCATTTTTGTTTAGCTCTCGCTAAAACTTTCCTGGTAACGCAAAATAATAACACTGTAAGCTGCGGTTTCTGGTGACTTACTTACATAACAGTGGAATGACAAATTATACAATCCTCTTTCCTCGCTCGGCTTCCCAGATAACTTACAGCAGCCAGAAAATTGGCACAGACACACGAAGGGATGGAGCGGCGGAGTGGCGGCCCGTTGTGGTATTGAGGTCTGCAGGGCTTAGCACGAGAGGATTTCTTCTTGTTTATAGTGGATGACTCTTTGTGGTTAATAGAGGAAGCCAGACCCACAAATTTGTGTGTTTTATATTCCACATAAATTACACAATTAGTGCGCTCGTTGGAATGGCTTTACGAGAGTATTTAGCGTTTTACTATCTATCAAGGTTACTTAAAGAGTTGAAGGTATTTACATAAACCTGTAAAAAATAACGGTAAATAGTCGGCTGTCACATATTTACCCAGTAGGTCCTTTTTCTAAGAATGGCCATAGAAGCCAGAAGGCACCTACATCAGTTGGCAGATCCCTAAACATGAACTTTTTGTTCTGATGGGGTTTTGTGATTTATCACCTGGTAGCTGAAGGCCAACTGAGTCACCTAAAAACCTCTCATAGCCTGCAGCCTTAAAGTGTCAAGTCCAGGGCCGTCTTTAATTTTGATTGGGCCCTGGGCAAACATTTTCTTGGGGCCCCACCCCTCCATTCTGAGACATACAAAAAATAGCAGGTAGACTCAAAATCAGTTTACTGCAGCAGATCACGCAGCAATTGCAATTGTTTGCCAGAGGTTACAGCCTATCCTTACTGCTCACTGGCTGGTTTCTAGAGGTTACAACACATAATTTCTGCTTGCCGATTGGTTGCTAGAGGTTGATGTACATTATTAGCCCTCACTTGCTTGCTAGGGGTTACAGTACATCATTATCACTTACTGATTGGTTGCTAGAGATTAAAGCAGATCACTACTGTTCGCTGATTGGTTGCTAGAGGTTAATGCACATCATTACCTCTCACTGAGCAGTGGAGCAATCCCAAATAATTGAGCAAGTAAAGGGGCACATTAATACACATATTACAGGAGAGTGTCAGAGAGTGCAGACATACTGCAGGAGACAATCAGAGACTGTGGACATACTGCAGGAGACAATCAGAGACTGCGGACATACTGCAGGAGATTACCAGAGACTGCGGACTTACTGCAGGAGATTACCAGATACTGCGGACATACTGCAGGAGACAATCAGAGACTGCGGACATACTGCAGGAGATTACCAGAGACTGCGGACTTACTGCAGGAGATTACCAGATACTGCGGACATACTGCAGGAGACAATCAGAGACTGTGGACATACTGCAGGAGATTACCAGAGACTGCGGACTTACTGCAGGAGATTACCAGAGACTGCGGACATACTGCAGGAGACAATCAGAGACTGCGGACATACTGCAGGAGACAATCAGAGACTGTGGACATACTGCAGGAGACAATCAGAGACTGCGGACATACTGCAGGAGACAATCAGAGACTGCGGACATACTGCAGGAGACAATCAGAGACTGCGGACATACTGAAGGAGACAATCAGAGAATGCGGACATACTGAAGGAGACAATCAGAGACTGCGGACTTACTGCAGGAGATTACCAGAGACTGCAAACATACTGCAGGAGATTACCAGAGACTGCGGACATACTGCAGGAGATTACCAGAGACTGCGGACATACTGCAGGAGATTACCAGAGACTGCGGACATACTGCAGGAGACAATCAGAGACTGTGGACATACTGCAGGAGACAATCAGAGACTGCGGACATACTGCAGGAGACAATCAGAGACTGCGGACATACTGAAGGAGACAATCAGAGAATGCGGACATACTGAAGGAGACAATCAGAGACTGCGGACTTTCTGCAGGAGATTACCAGAGACTGCAAACATACTGCAGGAGATTACCAGAGACTGCGGACATACTGCAGGAGATTACCAGAGACTGCGGACATACTGCAGGAGATTACCAGAGACTGCGGACATACTGCAGGAGACAATCAGAGACTGCGGACATACTGCAGGAGACAATCAGAGACTGTGGACATACTGCAGGAGACAATCAGAGACTGTGGACATACTGCAGGAGACAATCAGAGACTGTGGACATACTGCAGGAGACAATCAGAGACTGTGGACATACTGCAGGAGACAATCAGAGACTGTGGACATACTGCAGGAGATTACCAGAGACTGCGGACATACTGCAGGAGACAATCAGAGACTGCGAACATACTGCAGGAGATTACCAGAGACTGCGAACATACTGCAGGAGATTACCAGAGACTGCGGACATACTGCAGGAGATTACCAGAGACTGCGGACATACTGCAGGAGATTACCAGAGACTGCGGACATACTGCAGGAGATTACCAGAGACTGCGGACATACTGCAGGAGATTACCAGAGACTGCGGACATACTGCAGGAGACAATTAAAGACTGCAGACATACTGCAGGAGACAATCAGAAACTGTAGACATACTGCAGGAGACAATCAGAGACTGCGGACATACTGCAGGAGACAATCAGAGACTGCGGACATACTGCAGGAGATTACCAGAGACTGCGGACATACTGCAGGAGATTACCAGAGACTGCGGACATACTGCAGGAGACAATCAGAGACTGTGGACATACTGCAGGAGATTACCAGAGACTGCGGACATACTGCAGGAGATTACCAGAGACTGCGGACATACTGCAGGAGATTACCAGAGACTGCGGACATACTGCAGGAGATTACCAGAGACTGCGGACATACTGCAGGAGATTACCAGAGACTGCGGACATACTGCAGGAGACAATCAGAGACTGTGGACATACTGCAGGAGACAATCAGAGACTGCGGACATACTGCAGGAGACAATCAGAGACTGCGGACATACTGCAGGAGACAATCAGAGACTGCGGACATACTGCAGGAGACAATCAGAGACTGCGGACATACTGCAGGAGACAATCAGAGACTGCGGACATACTGCAGGAGACAATCAGAGACTGCGGACATACTGCAGGAGACAATCAGAGATCGCGGACATACTGCAGGAGACAATCAGAGATCGCGGACATACTGCAGGAGACAATCAGAGACTGCGGACATACTGCAGGAGACAATCAGAGACTGCAGACATTATACAGGAGATGGTCAAAGAACTTTCAGCAATGCACAGCTTTACAGTTGAATAACACAGCTCAGGGTTTCAGCAGTCAGGCATTTTATGGGTGTAAAGACATACCTGGCCAGCCAAACTCACTACATACATTCAGGTGTGTGGGCGGGGCTTCCACTCTCTGCTCTCACTACAACAGTTCCACTGATGCTTTGTGTTGGGGGCTGCATCACCTATGAATTGGGGCCCCGATGACAGCTTTGCAGAGCGCACAGAGGATACAGGAGGATGTATTCCCGCGCTAGTCAGCTGAGAGGGGCGGGGCTGGGAGCTCCACTGACGCCGCCCACGTGCAGCCTGTGTACTCGCATCTGTAGTGAGAGCCAGTGATCGGAGTGGGAGTGTCATTGGAGCTCCCGGCCCCGCCCCCGGACCTCTGTATTCACCAGCCAGTATAGAGGAGGCGGGGCCGGGAACTCCAATGACACTCCCACTCCGATCACTGGCTCTCACTACAAGCCGTCACGTAGGCGGGGTCAGAGCGTCAGTGGAGCTCCCGGCCCCACCCCCTCTCAGCTGGTTAGCACGGAATACATCCTCCCGTGTCCTCTGCGCACTCTGCAAAGCTGTCATCGGGGCCCCAATTCACGGCTAGCGCGGGCCCCCCAACAAAGATTGGGCCCAGGGCAAGTGCCCCGTTTGCCCTGCGCTAAAGACGGCCCTGGTCAAGTCTATGGACCAGGGCCATCTTGATAGCATCATGGGCCCCTGGGCAGAGTAATGCTCTGGGGCCCCTACAATGGAGACAGCGCAGGTAAACAGACATCAAGTAGGTAGGAGGCAGACAAGCGGAGATTCCCCTTTTGGGTGGAGCTCCGCATTATCTACATGAACAATCATTCTGTACAGCAAAGAAACAGTGGGAAAATACTACATACATAAAGTAACAAAGCTGTCCTGTGCATATAATATATCTGCTAGATTGATGCCTCCCCAGCACTCTGCCCCCTACACCCCAGATATCCCCTCAGCACTGTGACCCCTCTACACCCCAGATATCCCCTCAGCACTCTGACCCCTCTACACCCCAGATATCCCCTCAGCACTGTGACCCCTCTACACCCCAGATATCCCCCCAGCACTCTGACCCCTCTACATCCCAGATATCCCCCCAGCACTCTTACCCCTCTACACCCCAGATATCCCCCCAGCACTCTGACCCCTCTACACCCTAGAGATCCCCCCAGCACTCTGACCCCTCTACACCCTAGATATCCCCCAGCACTCTGACCCCTCTACACCCCAGATATCCCCCCAGTACTCTGACCCCTCTACACCCCAGATATCCCCCCAAGCACTCTGACCCCTCTACACCCCAGATATCCCCCCAGCACTCTGGCCCCTCTACATCCCAGATATCCCCCCAGCACTCTGACCCCTCTACACCCCAGATATCCCCCCAGCACTCTGACCCCTCTACACCCCAGATATCCCCCCAGCACTCTGACCCCTCTACACCCCAGATATCCCCCCAAGCACTCTGACCCCTCTACACCCCAGATATCCCCCCAGCACTCTGGCCCCTCTACATCCCAGATATCCCCCCAGCACTCTGACCCCTCTACACCCCAGATATCCCCCCAGCACTCTGACCCCTCTACACCCCAGATATCCCCCCAGCACTCTGGCCCCTCTACATCCCAGATATCCCCCCAGCACTCTGACCCCTCTACACCCCAGATATCCCCCCAGCACTCTGACCCCTCTACACCACAGATATCCCCCCAGCACTCTGACCCCTCTACACCCCAGATATCCCCCAGCACTCTGCCCCTCTACACCCCAGATATCCCCCCAGCACTTTGATCCCTCTACACCCCAGATATCCCCCAGCATTCTGACCCCTCTACACCCCAGATATCCCCCCCAGCATTCTGACCCCTCTACACCCCAGATATCCCCCCAGCACTTTGACCCCTCTACACCCCAGATATCCCCCCAGCATTCTGACCCCTCTACACCCCAGATATCCCCCCCAGCACTCTGACCCCTCTACACCCCAGATATCCCCCCCAGCATTCTGACCCCTCTACACCCCAGATATCCCCCCAGCACTTTGACCCCTCTACACCCCAGATATCCCCCCAGCACTCTGACCCCTCTACACCCCAGATATCCCCCCAGCACTCTGAACCATCTACACCCCAGATATCCCCCAGCACTCTGACCCCTCTGCACCTCAGATATCCCCCCAGCACTCTGACCCCTCTACACCCCATATATCCCCCCAGCACTCTGACCCATCTACACCCCGATATCCCCCAGCACTCTGCCCCTCTACACCCCAGATATCCCCCCAGCACTTTGATCCCTCTACACCCCAGATATCCCCCAGCATTCTGACCCCTCTACACCCCAGATATCCCCCCCAGCACTCTGACCCCTCTACACCCCAGATATCCCCCCCAGCATTCTGACCCCTCTACACCCCAGATATCCCCCCAGCACTTTGACCCCTCTACACCCCAGATATCCCCCCAGCATTCTGACCCCTCTACACCCCAGATATCCCCCCCAGCACTCTGACCCCTCTACACCCCAGATATCCCCCCAGCACTCTGAACCATCTACACCCCAGATATCCCCCAGCACTGTGACCCCTCTGCACCTTAGATATCCCCCCAGCACTTTGACCCCTCTACACCTCAGATATCCCCCCAGCACTCTGACCCCTCTACACCCCATATATCCCCCCAGCACTCTGACCCCTCTACACCCCAGATATCCCCCAGCACTCTGACCCCTCTACACCCCAGATATCCCCCCAGCACTCTGACCCCTCTACACCCCTGATATCCCCCCCAGCACTCTGATCCCTCTACACCCCTGATATCCCCCCCAGCACTCAGATCCATCTACACCCCCGATATCCCCCCAGCACTCTGAACCCCCTACACCCTAGATATTCCCTCCAGCACTGTTGCCATATACCATAAAATACCCCTTGTATTGTGACCCATTACATTCCTGATACCCCCTACACTGTGGCCTCTCTACATCCCCGATACCTCTAGCACTATAGCCACCCAAGCTACCTCAAGCATTGCTACCCCCTATACACCCCAGATCCCCCAAGCACCATTATTCCATCCATGTAGTACCCCCTTTACCAGTGGAGATACAGTGCATGTAAACTTTGCCCACCTCCAGCACTGGACTCACCTATACCAATCAAGCCAGCAGAAGGAGGGAGCATCCCTCTGGGCATTCCAAGCCCTTCGGTGCAAACAGTGCTGGACAGTCGGGCTCACCATGACACCATCCACAATACTACTTCCGCAGGTGGGCTCTCAGTGCTGCCGACTCAGCAGCTCCCACTCCAGCTCCCACCCCGCAGCCTTCGAGTCCCGAGCATTCAAGCTGCATGGGGTCGGGTCAGAGCATCACTGGTGCTCCGGCCTGCCCCTCCCTGCTGGCTGTGAAATAATAGGTATCGCTCTGCACAGCACGGCGCACTGCTGCCAGCCTGCCTCCCCTGTCCATCACTCTCAGGGCCATCATGGGGCCCCCAATTTCGGGGCAGCGTGGGCTCAAGGACCAGCTGCTTTGGGGAAAGTGCAAGGGCCCCCCCATGCAGCTGGGGCCCCTGGGCAATGCCCACTCATTAAGAGCGCCCTGCTATGGACACCTTAACCACTTGACCTCTGGAAGTTTTACTCCTTCTTCATGACCTTTTTGAGATACAGTGCTTAATGTCCTTTTTTTGCCACAAATAGAGCTTTCTTTTGGTGATATTTGATCACCTCTGCCGTTTTTATTCTTTGCGCTATAAACAAAAAAAGACTGACACTTCTGAGATCGTTTCATTGATGGTGCGTTTGACCTGCTTTAAGGGGGGGTTCTTCCAATAGATTTAAATGGGAATGCAAAACCTGCTTGAAGCGAACCAAAGCCCATCAACACAGATCCTAAAGCTGATCCTAAAGTAAAAAAATGAAAAAGCACAATAAAAATGTAAATGTCACTAAGCCCAAATCTTAGAAAACCACCACCTGTGCAAGAGCACAGAGGAATATCGGGATACTGATGCTGCTGATCTGTGGCTTGTGATATTAACTGCTTGCCAACCAGCCGCCGTCATCATACTGAGGCAGGCACGATCCCGCGAGCCGTCGTAGCTATACGTCGGCTCCTTTAAGCGGGATCGCAGGCGCGCACATGCGCCCGCTGCACTGTGGGTGGGGGGGCGATGCTAGTGGCCGACGGTCGCGGTGACCGCCGGCCACGAGCGATCGCGGGCACGAGAGGCAGAACAGGGATGTGTATACGTAAACACACAAATCCCTGTTCTGTTCTGTGAGGAGAGACAGATCGTGAGTTCCTAATAGCTAGGAATCACGATCTGTCACTTCCTGTAGGTCAGTCTCCTCCCCCTACAGTTAGAAACACACACATAGGGAACACAGTTAACCCCTTGATCTCCCCCTAGTGTTAACCCCTATTACTGATTACAGTAATCAGTGCATTTTTTATAGCACCGATCGCTGTATAATTGTCAATCGTCCCAAAAATGTGTCAAAAGTGTCCGATGTGTCCGCCACAATGACACAGTCACGATAAAAATCGTAGATCGCCGCCATTACTAGTAAAGAAAAAATAATAATAAAAAAAATGCCATAAATCTGTCCCCTATTTTGTAGACGCTATAACTTTTGTGCAAACCAATCAATATATTGCGATTTTTATTACCAGAAACATGTAGAAGAATACATATCAGCCTAAACTGAGAAAAAAATGTGCTTTTTTAAAAAAAAAATTGGGGATATTTATTATAGAAAAAAGTACAAAATATTGTTTTTTTTTTCAAAATTGTCGCTCTTTTTTTGTTTATAGCATAAAAAATAAAAACCGCAGAGGTTTTTTTACAGTTTTTGGGGGAGTATTTATTATAGCAAAAAGTACAAACGGCAGAGGTGATCAAATACCACCAAAAAGAAAGCTCTATTTGTGGGGGAAAAAAGGACATCAATTTTGTTTGGGTACAACGTTGCACGACCGCGCAATAAAAATGTCATAAATCTATCCCCTATTTTTGTAGACACTATAACTTTTGTGCAAACCAATCAATATAGGCTTATTGTGGGGGTTTTTTTACCAAAAATATGTAGAAGAATACATATCGGCCTAAACTGATGAAGGAATTTCTTTTTTTTACAGTTTTTGGGGGAGTATTTATCATAGCAAAAAGTACAAACGGCAGAGGTGATCAAATACCACCAAAAGAAAGCTCTATTTGTGGGGAAAAAAAGGACATAAATTTTATTTGGATACAGCGTCGCACGACCGCGCAATTGTCAGTTAAAGCGACACAGCGCCGAATCGCAAAAAGTGCCCTGGTCAGGAAGGGGGTAAATCCTTCCGGGGCTAAAGTGGTTAAAGCACTGTTTTAAGTGTCACTAAACCCACATCATAAAAAAAGGACCAATAATTGGTGTATTACACGCTGTTCATACTCACTCAGTCACTATGAGATTCCTTTTCTGTATTCTGCAAAAAACCTGGCTGATCCCCCTCCTCTCCATGTCCCCATTGAAGTTGGGGATTTTGCAGAGCAGTGTTGACAACTCTGCACATGCTCAGTTTTTGGTGAGTTTCTATGCTGAGCATTTCCTCCCTATCACATCTGATCAGCCCATGTGAATATAGAGTCACAGATGTGGGTGTATACACAATGACAGGCCACTCCCTCCCTCCTCTTCCATGCCCACTAACCAGATAAACACAATGGGGGCAGGATATTGCATGTAAATTAATGGAGGCTTCACCTCCCTGTTATTCTAAGATGCAGGTTGGACGGGCGTGACACAGCCTGTGACTGGCAGAAATTCGCCCACACCGTGTTATTGCCAAAAAAAATTAAAGATTTGATTTCAAATATATATTTATTTATTTTATTTGTTTTATTTCAGGTACTTTTTATATATTTGTAAGACAATTTAAAACAGTTTAAAACAGTTTATTGATTATTTATTTTTACTCAACAACAACACCAAAAGGATATCGGACTATGCAGGCCAGAATCAGGAAGACAATAGCGAAAATTTATTTGCTATTGTCACACAACTGGGTGGGCATCCCTGGGCACTGCACTCTGTACGTAGCACACTCCTGAGCACTGCACTCTGTGTGTAGGACACTCCTGAGCACTGCACTCTGTATGTAGCACACTCCAGAGCACTGCACTCTATATGTAGGACACTCCTGAGTTCTGCACTCTGTACGTAGCACACTCCAGAGCACTGCATTCTATTTGTAGGACACTCCAGAGCACTGCACTCTATGTGTAGGACACTCCTGAGTGCTGCACTCTGTTCATAGCACACTCCTCAGCGCTGCACTCTGTATGTAGCACACTCTTCAGCGCTGCACTCTGTATGTAGCACACTCCCGAGCACTGCACTCGGTGCATTGCGCATCCCTGAGCACTGCACTCTGTGTGTAGGACACTTCTGAGCACTGCACTCTGTTTGTAGCACACTCCAGAGCACTGCACTCTGTACGTAGCACACTCCAGAGGACTGCACTCTGTACGTAGCACACTCCAGAGGACTGCACTCTGTACGTAGTACACTTCAGAGGACTGCACTCTGTATGTAGCACACTCCAGAGGACTGCACTCTGTACGTAGCACACTCCAGAGCACTGCACTCTATATGTAGGACACTCCTGAGTTCTGCACTCTGTACGTAGCACACTCCAGAGCACTGCATTTTATTTGTAGGACACTCCAGAGCACTGCACTATATGTGTAGGACACTCCTGAGTGCTGCACTCTGTTCATAGCACACTCCTCAGCGCTGCACTCTGTATGTAGCACACTCTTCAGTGCTGCACTCTGTATGTAGCACACTCCCGAGCACTGCACTCGGTGCATTGCGCATCCCTGAGCACTGCACTCTGTGTGTAGGACACTTCTGAGCACTGCACTCTGTGTGTAGCACACTCCAGAGCACTGCACTCTGTACGTAGCACACTCCAGAGGACTGCACTCTGTACGTAGCACACTCCAGAGGTATGCACTCTGTACGTAGTACACTTCAGAGGACTGCACTCTGTACGTAGCACACTCCAGAGGACTGCACTCTGTACGTAGCACACTCCAGAGCACTACACTCTGTATGTAGCGCACTCCAGAGCACTGCACTCTATGTGTAGGACACTCCTGAGCACTGCACTCTATGTGTAGGACACTCCTGAGCACTGCACTCTGTAGGTAGCACACTCCTGAGCACTGCACTCTGTACATAGCACACTCCAGAGCACTGGACTCTATGTGTAGGACACTGCTGAGCACTGCACTCTATGTGTAGGACACTCCTGAGCATTGCACTCTGTATGTAGCACATTCCAGAGCACTGGACTCTATGTGTAGGACACTCCTAAATGCTGCACTCTGTTTGTAGCACACTCCAGAACACTGCACTCTGTGTGCAGTACACTCCAGAGCACTGAACTCTGTGTATAGCACACTCCAGAGCACTGCACTCTGTGTATAGCACACTCCAGAGCACTGCACTCTGTGTATAGCACACTCCAGAGCACTGCACTCTGTGTATAGCACACTCCAGAGCACTGCACTCTGTGTGTAGCTCACTCCTGAATGCTACAGTCTGTGTGCAATGCACTCCTAGCTTCCTGGCTGAATTACCTGTATGCTTTGCAGCATCTCCATTTCTGAGGACTACATATCCCATAGCACCTTGCTGCCTACAAGTAATGATTCCTGTACTGACCTCGCCTCCTGAAACTCCTCCTCTCAGGTACATAGCTGAGAAAGCTGATAAACGTGTTTGAGATTTCTGTTCAGTCACAATATGTTACAAGTGCACTGGATTTCTGGCAGGATCAACTGCTTTTTTGTACTTACAGAAAAGGTACTTTGCTGAAAAAAATTATTCTAAGGCCTAGTATGCTGTAAGTAACATATATGACTTTTTTGTTCTTGGGTTTAGATATCCTTTAGCTGACTGTGATTAATGACAGAGACAATTGAGTACTATTCATGATACATTCTTGGAAGTGAATACGGCTACAATCACATCACGCTGTGGTTAATGAGACATCCATCATAGGTGGAATAATCAGATATAAGCAGCTCGTATTCCAACAACTTCACAAAAGCGACTCCGACTGTGTAATAATTAGAAAACGTGTCTTTTCCATGCAGGAAATATACCAAGATATCTTTTGTGCATCTTTAAAAACTGGCTGTTCTACATTCTTCATCATTTTGCAGCACCCCCATCCCCCCGGTCAGCTCGTAGCTTTTGGCAATGCAGTCTACTTCCATCCTGTTCACCTGTAGAGACGAGTCGTGTGTACACTTCTACCCTCTGACTGATGCCTCTGGAATTCCCAAAACTCCACCAACTTCTCATGTCCACCTCCATCCCAAGCTTCTCCGAGAACTTGTTGAAATGAGGCCAGCTGTACTACTGAGCTTTCATGCCTATCTTCTGATTTTCAGTCTCTTTTCCGGTATCTCATCCCGAAACTAGAACTAGATTACTGACCCAGTCAATATGTATGTTATTCGTGTTAACTCCTCAATTTTGGTATAAATAACTGGATTGGTAAAAGCATCATAAATACTGCACTTTCAACAATTTATACAGGTTTCTAGGAAATTAATTCATAGTTACATAGTTACATAGTAGGTGAGGTCAAAAAAAGACACAAGCCCATCAAGTCCAACCTATGTGTGTGATTATATGTCAGTATTACATTGTATATCCCTGTATGTTGTGGTCGTTCAGGTGATTATCTAATAGTTTCTTGAAACTATCTGAGACCACCGCCTGTGGAAGGGAATTCCACATCCTTGCCGTTCTTACAGTAAAGAACCCTCTATGTAGTTTAAGGTTAAACCTCTTTTATTCTAATTTAAATGAGTGGCCACGTGTCTTGTTAAACTCCCTTCCGTGAAAAAGTTTTATCCCTATTGTGGGGTCACCAGTACTGTATTTAAATATTGAAATCATATCCCCTCTCAAGCGTCTCTTCTCCAGAGAGAATAAGTTCAGTGCTCGCAACCTTTCCTCATAACTAATATCCTCCCAGACCCTTTATTAGCTTTGTTGCCCTTCTTTGTACTCGCTCCATTTCCAGTACATCCTTCCTGAGGACTGGTGCCCAGAACTGGACAGCATACTCCAGGTGCGGCCGGACCAGAGTCTTGTAGAGCGGGAGAATTATCGTTTTATCTCTGGAGTTGATCCCCTTTTTAATGACAATATTCTGTTTGCTTTGTTAGCAGCAGCTTGGCATTGCATGCCATTGCTGAGCCTATCATCTACTAGGACCCCCAGGTCCTTTTCCATCCTAGATTCCCCCAGAGGTTCTCCCCCCAGTGTATAGATTGCATTCAGATTTTGGCCACCCAAATGCATTATTTTACATTTTTCTACATTGAACCTCATTTGCCATGTAGTCGTCCACCCCATTAATTTGTTCAGATTTTCTTGCAAGGTTTCCACGTCCTGCGGAGAAGTTATTGCCCTGCTTAGCTTAGTATCGTCCGCAAATACAGAGATTGAACTGTTTACCCCATCCTCCAGGTCGTTTATGAACAAATTAAATAGGATTGGTCCCAGCACAGAAGCCTGGGGAACCCCACTACCCACCCCTGACCATTCCGAGTACTCCCCATTTATCACCACCCTCTGAACATGCCCTTGTAGCCAGTTTTCAATCCATGTACTCACCCTATGGTCCATGCCAACGGACCTTATTTTGTACAGTAAACGTTTATGGGGAACTGTGTCAAATGCTTTTGCAAAATCCAGATACACCACGTCTACGGGCCTTCCTTTATCTAGATGGCAACTCACCTCCTCATAGAAGGTTAATAGATTGGTTTGGCAAGAACGATTCTTCATGAATCCATGCTGATTACTGCTAATGATACCGTTCTCATTACTAAAATCTTGTATATAGTCCCTTATCATCCCCTCCAAGAGCTTACATACTATTGATGTTAGGCTAACTGGTCTGTAATTCCCAGGGATATATTTTGGGATTTTTTTAAGTATTGGTGCTACATTGGCTTTTCTCCAATCAGCTGGTACCATTCCAGTCAGTAGACTGTCAGTGTCAGGTCCCACACTTACCAGACAGGTGAGTCCGCTTGGGCAGAGGGTAGGCTCCCTTACGTATCCGATTCGGGGCCCCTGATAGAGTAGACAGGAGGCCACGAATGCGGAGTGGTATGAGGGCCTGTAGTAGGATCCTGGAGCACAATGGTCTGGCAAGCAACCGGTAGGTCTTCAGACTGGGTAGAGCAGATGCTGGGCAGGAACTGATCAGGCTGGTCACACACAGGCAGAGGTCGGCAACGGGCTGGCAGCAGCGGTACAAGAGGGTGAGGCAAAAACAAGGTCAGACAAGCCGGGGTCGGGTTCAGGCAGCAATCAAGGATAGTCCAAGGGGTAGCCGGGTCACAACGGATAAGCACAACAGGGAAACAGGAACTCAGGATGATCACGGACAAGGTACAGAGCTGTTTGATCAGGCAGCACTGGGTCAGCATAGAGGCAAGCCTTAAATAGGCCGATTGGCGCCAAAACGCCGCGCACGTGCGCGCGCCGATTCGCCAAAGCGCGCCGCGCCCCCGCACGCACCCGAGCGCGCCCCCGACACCGGCGTGCACGCCCACCGAACCGGCCGCGTCACAAGCAGCGCCCACAGGCGGACGCGCGCTAACGCGAACGCGCGCTAGCGCGAACGCGCGTACGCACGAACGCCCGGACGCCGCCCCGCACGCCACGGTCGGCCAGCCCAGACACACCGGCGCCCCCAGGGACACGCGCCCCAGCACGGACAGGAACGCGAGCGCCAACACGCCCCGGCGCGCCCCGGCGCCCAACCAGGTAACCTCTCTGACAGTGCCCCCTCCTCAAGGGCAGACTCCGGATGCCCAGCTGGGCCATCTTTGCGGGATGAGAGGTTTTGAAGGATTGAAGGAGATCGTTAGCGTGCAAATTGTTTTCTGGTTCCCACGAATTGTCTTCGGGACCGTAGCCCCTCCACTTCACCAGATATTGTACCTGATTGCGCCTTCTTCTGCAATCAAGAATTGCTTCCACTTCAAACTCCTCTTCGCCATCAACCTTGATCGGTTTGGGTGGACCAATGCAACGACCAGGAAAGAAATTAGGCGTGACCGGTTTTAGGAGAGAAACGTGGAATACTGGATGAATTTTCAGGGAATTGGGGAGGTCCAATTCAAATGCCACATTGTTGATCTTCCTTTTGATCAAGAAAGGACCCAGGTATTTGGGACCCAGTTTCCTGGATGGACAAGCTAGCTTGAGGTTTGCGGTGGACAGCCAGACAGAATTGCCAGGTTCTAGCATAAGTTCTCCTCGCCTCTTTCTGTCGAAGATCCTCTTATAGTCTTCCTGAGCCTTGGTCATGGTTTCCTGTAGCAATTTATTGTTATTGGCGAAAAAATTCAAGGTCTCGGAAACTGCAGGAACAGGGCATTCAGGAAATGCTCCAGGTAAGAAGGATGGGTGGAAACCGTAGTTGGCATAGAACGGAGACTGATTAGTCGCTGAATGTAAAGAGTTATTATAAGAAAACTCTGCGATGGGAAGCAGGGAGGCCCAGTCATCTTGGGAAAAAGCTGAAAAACAGCGGATGTATTGCTCCAAGGTTTGGTTCGTCCTCTCGGTTTGTCCATTGGACTGAGGGTGGTAGGCCGAGGAAAAGGACAACTCGATCTCAAGGGCACCACAAAGGGATCTCCAGAATCTGGAGGTGAACTGGACGCCTCTGTCCGAGACTATATTGGTCGGGACTCCATGTAGTCTGACGATCTCTTTGATGAAGATAGCGGCGGTCTCCATGGCTGAGGGGGTGCCCTTCATGGGGAGGAAATGGGCCATTTTAGACAACCTGTCCACTACAACAAAAATGGATGAAAAACCCTCTGATGGTGGGAGCTCCACGATGAAATCCATAGAGATCATGGTCCAAGGTCTCTCTGGGACTGGTAATGGCTTCAGTAGGCCCCATGCTCTTGACCGGCTAGTCTTATTTCTGGCACACGTATCACAGGACTCCACATATGCCTTACAATCCCTGGTAAGATGAGGCCACCAGAAGGAGCGTTGGACAAGGTCAATTGTTTTCCGTGTGCCGAAGTGACCCGCAAGTTTGTGGTCATGGCACAAGCTTAGTACCCGTGCTTTCAGCTCCTCAGGAACCACAATCCTATTCTTGAACCAGAGCAGTCCATCCTTGGCACAGGCTTCAGCAAGTGGGGGCATTCTCGAGGAAGCTCGCCTGATTTGAGAAATTATGTCTTCCTGTAGAACGAGAAAATTTCCAGAAGGAAGAATGGTGTCTGGGGACAGGGTTCTTTCAGAGTCAAGGAACATCCGGGAAAGGGCGTCGGATTTGACATTCTTGGATCCAGGTCTGTACGTGATGTGGAAAATAAATCGCGAAAAAAAAAGTGCCCATCTGGCCTGCCGGGGTTTTAATCTCTTGGCCGTTCTTAGGTACTCTAAGTTCTTATGGTCTGTGTAGACCAAGATGGGATGTGCTGCACCTTCCAGGAGATAACGCCATTCTTCCAGAGCTGCTTTAATGGCCAGAAGTTCCCGATCACCCACATCATAGTTTTTCTCGGACGGAGAGAGCTTACGTGAGAAGAATCCCACTGGATACAGGAGTGCTTTGGCACCCTGTCTCTGAGACAGTACAGCTCCGACTGCAACTTCGGAGGCATCCACCTCCAGGACGAAAGGCAAGGCAGGATTGGGATGTTTAAGAATAGTGGCTGAGGTAAACAACGCTTTGAGTTTTCCAAAGGCCTCTTGTGCTTTAGGGGTCCAGTGGAACCGGCACCCTTGTTTAATAAGTTCCGTAATGGGAGCTATGATTGAAGAAAATCCCCTGATGAACTTTCTGTAGAAATTGGCGAAGCCAATAAAACGTTGTACCCCTTTCTTGTCAGTCGGTGCAGGCCACTCCAGAATGGCGGATACTTTCTGAGGATCCATTTTAATGCCATCAGGAGAGATGATTAAACCCAAGAATTGGATGGATTGGAGCTCAAATTCGCACTTCTCAAGTTTGGCGTAGAGCCCATGCTGTCTTAGCCGGGAGAGTACAGTTCGTACATGTCTGCGGTGCTCCATCAGAGAGGCGGAGAAGACCAGGATATCATCTAGATAAACGATGACGTATAAATCCAGTAAATCATGAAAGACATCATTAACAAAGTGCTGAAATGTTGCCGGTGCGTTGCACAGACCAAAAGGCATGACAAGGTACTCATAATGACCAAATCGGGTACGAAAAGCTGTCTTCCACTCGTCTCCTTCTCTTATACGGATCAGGTTATAAGCTCCACGGAGGTCTAGTTTAGTAAACACGGTAGCAGATCCTAACCTCTGAAACAGCTCAGGAACCAAAGGTAGCGGGTATCTGTTCTTTATGGTAATTTTGTTAAGCTCCCGGTAGTCAATGCAGGGACGTAGGGAATGATCTTTTTTTTCTACGAAGAAGATGCCTGCCCCAGCTGGAGACGTAGAAGGACGAATGAACCCTTTCTTCAGGTTTTCGTCAATGTAAGTCTTCAAGGTGCCCAGCTCCTGCTCAGTTAAGGGAAAGATCCTACCAAAGGGGACTTCGGTACCCGGTAGAAGTTCTATTGGGCAGTCATAGGGTCTATGTGCTGGAAGGGTTTCTGCCCCCTTCTTACTGAACACGTCTAGGAAATCCCGGTAGGGTTCAGGAAGATCTTGGTAGAGTTTAGTTTCAGAGTCCATGCACAGACATTGGGAAGAGGTTGGTGGAGTTCCCCGTAAGCAGTTTTGTCTACAATATTCGGAGGAAAACTGAACCTTGCCCGTAGCCCAGTTGATGCTAGGATTGTGGGCCTGTAGCCAAGGTATCCCTAGGATAATTGGGAAGAGAGGAGAGGAGATGACATCTAGGCGTAATAGTTCCTGATGTTCTGGGCCAATGGTGGCCAAAAGAGGAACCATTTCTTGGGTGACGGGTCCGGAACGGAGGGTGGAACCGTCTGCTAGAAAGACTGCCAGTCCTTGGGCTTTAGTTTGAGTGGGGATATGGTGAGTTTCAACGAAGGTCCGGTCAATGAATCCACTGCATGCCCCTGAATCAACGATGACCGGTACTGGGATGCTCCTTCCAGGTAACTGCAAGACAATGGAGAGAGTTAAATGGCTACCGGTACTAGGTAGGACAGGTGCACACAATGAGGAAGACGGTAGACACTTACGCCTCTTATTGGGGCATGCTCTTGCAAAATGACCGGGCTCTCCACAGTACAAGCACAGGTTGAGTGTGCGTCTTCGGGTCTTCTCTTCTGGGGTCAGAGAGGGACGGAGCAGTCCCAACTGCATAGGCTCCGAGCCTTCCTGGGCGGAAGCGGATGAGACCAATGGAGCTTGGTGCGGGGCACTAGGGGCCCTGGGCAACATCCAGGTAAGACGTGGATGACCAACTGATCTTTCAGAGCGTCTTTCCCTGAGGCGACGGTCAATTTGGATAGATAAATTGATGAGTTCCTCTAGTGTCTGGGGAACCCCCACTCGTGCCAGCTCGTCCTTTAGAGGGTCAGATAATCCCAGCCGATATTGGTGACGCAAGGCAGCGTCATTCCACTCCGTGTCGGCACTCCAACGCCTAAACTCCACGGCGTAATCTTCAGCCGCTCTGCGACCTTGTTGGAGGGAGTGCAAAGTGGCTTCAGCCGTTGCCGTTAGCTGAGGGTCCTCGTACAGTTGGGACATGGCTAGGAAGAAGTCACTCACGGAATCAAGGGATTGAGCCTTTTGTTTCAGCAGATTGTGGGCCCAGGTTTGAGGTTCACCAGTCAGCAAGGATATGATGAACCCCACTTTAGTAACTTCCAGGGAGAATGTACGGGGTTGCAGGGCAAAATACAGTTCGCAAGCGTTGCGGAACGCTTGGAACTTACTGCGATCTCCTGAAAACTTCTCGGGTGGAGGTACTCTGGGCTCTGGTGGAAGCATCACTACAGAGGGTGCCGAAGCCGAATTGGACGCTGCTCCTGAAGGAGAGGCTGAGAGGGCCTGGACCTGCCCTTCCAATCTAGTGTAGCCTTCTTGCAGACTTTTAACGGCTTGAGTGAGGCCCGCTAGGTGCCTGCACAGTTCATCCATGGGGGAGGCCCCCTGCCCGGACTCAGTCATGGCTGCCTGATACTGTCAGGTCCCACACTTACCAGACAGGTGAGTCCGCTTGGGCAGAGGGTAGGCTCCCTTACGTATCCGATTCGGGGCCCCTGATAGAGTAGACAGGAGGCCACGAATGCGGAGTGGTATGAGGGCCTGTAGTAGGATCCTGGAGCACAATGGTCTGGCAAGCAACCGGTAGGTCTTCAGACTGGGTAGAGCAGATGCTGGGCAGGAACTGATCAGGCTGGTCACACACAGGCAGAGGTCGGCAACGGGCTGGCAGCAGCGGTACAAGAGGGTGAGGCAAAAACAAGGTCAGACAAGCCGGGGTCGGGTTCAGGCAGCAATCAAGGATAGTCCAAGGGGTAGCCGGGTCACAACGGATAAGCACAACAGGGAAACAGGAACTCAGGATGATCACGGACAAGGTACAGAGCTGTTTGATCAGGCAGCACTGGGTCAGCATAGAGGCAAGCCTTAAATAGGCCGATTGGCGCCAAAACGCCGCGCACGTGCGCGCGCCGATTCGCCAAAGCGCGCCGCGCCCCCGCACGCGCCCGAGCGCGCCCCCGACACCGGCGTGCACGCCCACCGAACCGGGCCGCGTCACAAGCAGCGCCCACAGGCGGACGCGCGCTAACGCGAACGCGCGCTAGCGCGAACGCGCGTACGCACGAACGCCCGGACGCCGCCCCGCACGCCACGGTCGGCCAGCCCAGACACACCGGCGCCCCCAGGGACACGCGCCCCAGCACGGACAGGAACGCGAGCGCCAACACGCCCCGGCGCGCCCCGGCGCCCAACCAGGTAACCTCTCTGACAGTCAGTAAAATTCCTGCCAGGACCCCCAGAGTTCCTATTAAGAACACTGGCAGTGGGCTCTGACCAATCGGGCATGGAAGTGACTGAAGATGGTTTTTACCACCAGCTACCTGAGAGCTAAAGTGCTATTATACCTTGTACTTACCTGCCAATTGCCTGTTTAATGCCTGACTCAGACTGACCTGACTACTCTCTTACCTCCCGCCTGCCACAACCTCTGCCTGGATCTTGTTACTCTCTTTCCAGCCACCTGACACGACCCCTGCCCAGATCAGACTACTTCCTTGCCTGCTGCCTGCCCTCACTCCTGCCTGGATCAGACTATTCTCTTGCCAGCCACCAATGATAGGGCACAATTCTTCTCATTGACATCACAGATGGGGCATTGTTTTTTTCCTCACTTGCATCGGGACCTTTTCTACTCCGATTGGCCATGGTCTGGCCCCCCTAAAGTCTGAAGGACAGTTTTTGGAATTATTGGAGACCCCAGTTCTAGAGAGACCCTATATGTATGGCATATGCGTAGGTACATTCGTCCAAACTGGCACTTCCAGTTGTCTCTACTTCAGGCCTGCTCATTTCTGAACATCCCCCTATATCCTCATGGAGCACTCTAAGCCAACATCCCTTGGACAGTGAGGCCATCCATCATTGTAATGGGCCAGGCTTAGGGAACGGGAGGGTTGCAGTTTATGGAACGGAGCACCACACCACTCTGGGATCCCGGCAGAAGTTACAAAAAACAAAACCTGAATATTTTAAAACAAAGTAAGGCCATCAGAAAACAATGGGCCCATTTTAAAACAGCTGCTATGATGGCAAAACCTTCCATTTATTTTTCTGTTCCCAACAAACTTTTGGGAAATCCGCATCTGGACTAAGCCAATAGAAGGACGATAAGACGACATGAGGGTGAATGCTTGATATCAAAGCTGAATATACAGATGAAAAATGATTGTTCTGGTAGGTTAACCAGATGAATAGCATACCCACCACAGACTGGAATGGGAATGCCTTGACTTTGGTCTTCCTACATGATCCACATCTGGGAGCGCTACACAAGACGCAAAATGTAACGAGACCGCCCGTGGAAAAACATACAAAAATGGAAAAAGAAAAATATATAAAAGCACAAGAAAGCTACTTTTTGTTTCTTCACGCCTAAATAGCTTTAGATTCAGGATTTGAGGAGATGCTTGCATGGTTCCAGGCCTCATGATCGAGGAAGATAACAATCTTATTGAAGACATGTGCTTCCACACTGCACGGAACTCAGCATATGGAGACAACGGTATACTCCGCTGGGATGGAAGTTGGGAATAGAGATCTGGTATTTAAGCACAGCGTGTGCATTGTAAAGAAAGACGATAACTTGGAAACTTCCCAGATGGTGGCGCTTATGTAACATGTGAAAAACAACCTGACACCCCCCCTCCCCACGCCACCGTTCACTATCATTTTCTTTTTTGATTTTGACCATTACACTATGTCACCAAAAGTATTGTGACACATGCCTTTACACACACACAAGGACTTTAATGGCATCCCAGTCTTAGTCCGTAGGGTTCAATATTGAGTTGGCCCACCCTTTGCAGCTATAACAGCTTCAACTCTTCTGGGAAGGCCGTCCACAAGGTTTAGAAGGGTGTCTATGGGAATGTTTGACCATTCTTCCAGAAGCGCATTTGTGAGGTCAGGCACTGATGTTGGACGAGAAGGCCTGGCTCGCAGTCTCTGCTCTCATTCATCCCAAAGGTGTTCTATCAGGTTGAGGTCAGGACTCTGTGCAGGCCAGTCATGTTCCTCCACCCCAAACTCACTCATCATTCATGTCTTTATGGACCTTGCTTTGTGCACTGGTCCAAATCATTTGGTGGAGGGGGGATTATGGTGTGGGGTTGTTTTTCAGGGGTTGGGCTTGGCCCCTTAGTTCCAGTGAAGGGAACTCTTAAGGCGTCAGCATACCACAACATTTTGGACAATTTCATGCTCCCAACTTTGTGGGAACAGTTTGGGGATGTCCCCTTCCTGTTCCAACATGACTGCACACCAGTGCACAAAGTCCAATCACAGCCGGTCACTTGTAAACACGGAGATGCCGGTAATCGGCGCTCCTCGCCTCACACTGACAGAGTGTGTGGCGAGAAGAGTCGTTCAGTGGCATCTCCACGCAGGGGGGACATCTACACATGTAATCAGGGCACTGATCATCAGTGCCCTGATTACAATTTAGCGCCAACAGTGTCACCAATCAGTGCCCACCATTGCCCACCAGTGGCAGCAATCAGTGCCCACCAGTGGCAGCAATCAGTGCCCATCACTGCCCACAAGGGCCACCAATCAGTGCCCATTAGCGATGCCAGTCAGTGCTGGCTATCAGTGCCGCCTATCAGTGCTGCCCATCAATGCCCATCAGTGTCGCCTATCAGTTTCCATTATTTCTTACGGGGAAATTCACTTTGCTATACAAGTGCTTTGGATTACAAGCATGATCCCGGAATGAATTATGCTCACAATCCAAGGTTTTACTGTATAACTAAAGAGAGAACTTTTTTTTATAGTTTTGGATGGAGTAAAGAGGGATTAGAACCCCTGTCAGTTTTTTATTGCTGTCTGTGTGCCCATTAGGGAGATTCTCCCTCTCTCTTTCTGTTTATCATTATCTTTGAAAGTGAAAGAAAATCCAAAATTTTGGGTTGTCCCCAGAAAAGTAATAGAGGGGAAATCTTCCAATGGGGACACCATTTTATTCTTCAGGGCCTCTGCTTTCAGAAAATATATCATACTTGGGGGTGGGGGGTGCTAAGTAATTTTCTAGCAAAAAAAAAAAAAAGAAGATTTTACCATGTGTGCGAATAATTCATGAAATTTCCACGGACGGCGAGTGGTTAATGCACACGCTCGCCCTCCATTTCCAGACTTTCGTTCTTTCCGTTGCGGAGCACCTGTAACAGAACGCAGTCCGCATGCAAAAACACAGGCGCAGTGTTCCCCATTTGTTTGTATATCGCTTCCTGGGCGAGAAGAAAAGCCCAACTGGGTGGCATTGTCAGCATTTGTAACAGCCCACAGTCAAGTACTAATGGAGAAAAAAAAAAAGGTTCGCCGGGCTGTAAGAGCCTCTAATATGCGTCCATTCACCAGTAATTGCCCTCTGCTGACCCCGATTGACCTGGATTTGAATGGGGAGCATCAATGAGTTAATTTCCTCTTCAAGCGAATAAAGCCGGGCTCCAGTGCGTGCCGGAGTGCCCGCGCCTCTCCCCGCACACAGCCGCTTTTCACATGGGAATGGAACAAATTAGCAAAACATGGGGCCCCCAGACTGGAAGGCAGACCGGCCTTCCGAAGGCTCGGGACGAGGAGGGGTGGGGGGGGACCCCGGCCCGGATAAGAAAAGATCCACAGAGACCCCCATTCCAAAAGAGTTTTTTTGGAAACGGCGGTGGTATAAGCCTTGGATGGGCGCCATTGTCCCTGAATAAGCAGATTAGCGGGGTGAATAGCGAGGACAAACTGGTATTTAAAGATTATGTCAATTAATGTTCTCTCTTTTGCACAATGGTTCCAGTATTTAACCCATCAGCAGCGTCTGAGTTTTCTGCGACTTCCGTAATCCACCGGGCGATGTGAGAGCGACGCTTTCTCTCTGCCAACGTTTAACCACTTCAGCTCCGGAAGGTTTTACCCCCCCCCCCTTTCATGACCAGGCCATTTTTGGCTGTTCAGCACTGCGCTACTTTAACTGGCAATTGAGACACCACACTTTTCAGATATTTATTTGTAAAAAAAAAATGTTGAAAACCATTTATCATTTTCCTTCCACTTCACAATTATGTGCCACTTTGTGTTGGTCTATCACATAAAATCCCAATAAAATACTTTTACGTTTTTGGTTGTAACATGACAAAATGTGGAAAATGTCAAGGGGTGTGAATACTTTTTCAAGGCACTGTACATCAGAGCTCTCCGGAGAGGGCTGGCAGCCTTAGGCCTGGGGGGGAGGTCAAGTCCAGCCAAGTGGCCCACTGAACCACCGAATCAGCTCACCATCCATGCCCACCTGGTTTTGTAACGGGTATTGATGTTATGAAGAAAGTCAAATATGATACAATGTGGTAACATAATTTAATGTTAATAGCAACACACAAGGTTTAACAAAAAGAATGCATCAGTGCAGCCTCATCAGTGCCCATCAATGCAGCCTCATCAGTGCCCATCAATGCAGCTTCATCAGTGCCCATCAATGCAGCCTCATCAGTGCCCATCAATGCAGCTTCATCAGTGCCCATCAGTACAGCCTCATCAATGCCCATCAATGTAGCCTCATCAGTGCCCATCAATGCAGCCTCATCAGTGCCCATCAGTACAGCCTCATCAGTGCCCATCAGTACAGCCTCATCAGTGCCTATCAATGCAGCCTCTTCAGTGCCCATCAATGCAGCCTCATCAGTGCCCATCAATGCAGCCTCATCAGTGCCCATCAGCACAGCCTCATCAGTGCCCATCAATGCAACCTGATCAGTGCCCATCAATGCAACCTGATCAGTGCCCATCAATGCAGCCTCACCAGTGCCCATCAATGCAGCCTCATCAGTGCCCATCAGCACAGACTCATCAATGCCCATCAATACAGCCTGATCAGTGCCCAACAATTCAGCATCACCAGTGCCCAACAGTGCAGTGTCACCAGTGCCCATCAGCACTGCCTCATCAGTGCCCATCAGTGCAGCCTAATCAGTGCCCATCAATACAGCCTCATCAGTGCCCATCATTGCAGCCTGATCAGTGCCCATCAGTGCAGCATCACCAGTGCCCATCAGTGCAACCTGATCAGTGCCCATCAGATTCCTCCCTGATGCATTGCTGGGCATTGATGAGGCTGCACGTATGGGCAATGATAGGCTGCATTGATGGATACTGATATGCTGCACTCATGGCCAATGATACGCTGCACTGGTGGGCACTGATAGGCTGCACTGGTGGGCACTGATGAGGCTGCACTGATGGGCACTAATAGGTTCCACTGATGGGCACTGATATGCTTTATGTTAATATTGTTAAAGTTGTTGTTAATATTTATTTTTGGAACTTAATTCTGCATAAAACATTTAAAGTGGTTGTAAACGCACAATAAAACCCCAAAACCCTGCAAGACAAAGGCATAATGAGCTAGTATACTAGCATACTAGCTCATTATGAAATACTCACCTTAGATCGAAGCCCCCGCAGCGGTCCCCGTACACAGCTGTGGCCGGCGACACTGCTAACAGAGTTACTTCTGGGTATCGCGGGCTCCGGCGCTGTGAATGGCCAGAGCCACGATGAGGTCATGCGCGCAGGAACCGCTGGTAATGCCACGCCAGCTGAAGCAACGGCACGAATGAGCTGCTGCTTCAGTGCACATGTGCCGATGACATGGGCACATGCTGATAAAGGGGATATCTCCTAAACCGTGCAGGTTTGGGAGATATCCGGGGTAGCTACAGGAAAGTCTTATTATAGGCTTACCTGTAGTAAAAAGTGGATTGTAAGGGTTGACAACCACTTTAACAGTGTAATTTCATAGATAATTTATGGGTGCGTGTTTAGGGGTGGACTTAGGGCGGGGCACGGTAGGGGTTAAAAAACAGATTAGAAATTGCTAATTAGACAATGTGCATACCTGCGCTTTATATGATGACTAAGCCCCTCCCATTAATGACAAGGGGTGGAGCATTGATGACTTTAAAATGATGACCCCCCTGAAAAAGTTCTGCAGACACCCGTGCATGTCAGTCTGAGTTAGTAATCTGTACTGTTCACTCCTTCGGGGGGAGGGGTGGGGGTGGGGGCAGTGCTTAATAGTGGCTCCAGCCCCCTCTTTCTCCCGCAATTGGTATATATACAGTATTCTTTTAATTTACTTTTATTTATTTTTTTGTGTGCTGGGGCAGCATTTGCCTAAGTGAGAATTGTATTACACACAATCCATGCACGCGCAGATGTGCTGAAGGGCCCTGCCCAGCCTTCAGTACCCAAAAGAGACCTTCAGCACATCATGGCTTGCAATGAAGAAGGTACAGAACTTTGCGTTTGCTCTGTGCGCATGCCAAAGAATTGGTGCATTCACAGTCTGAACATTTCTGTCAAATCTGCTCACATGTTAGACTAGTGGCCTCCAAACTGCAGGACCAGATGTTGCCCTTTACTTGCCTTTAGCTCGCCCTTGGGGCACTATTCACCAACTGATACCAATGATGAGGCACCATTCCTCCTACTGACACCATCAATGGGAACTATTCTTCCATTGATACCGACAATGGGGCACTATTCTTCAATTTATACCAACAATGGGGTTGTCAGGGCTGGGCTCAGCTCTCAGAGCTGGTGGTGCCAAAGTTTGGATTTTTGGGGGGGGGGTTGGGCTCGTACCTGGTTTGATGGTTTGAAGAGCATTACAGTATTGCATATAAGTGGGGAAAAAATGAAGGGGGAGGGGTATGTTGAGTTCCGTTTTAGGTAGTCTGGATACCATCTAATTGTTTCTTTTTCCCCACTGTATACGGGAATAGCAGAGGAAACAGAAAGGTGCTGAAGAGACAATTCTCCTCCACCCTTCGCCTATGGCTATGATATTCTGCTTCATACAAACCAGGAACAGGCAAGTTTCTGGTCTCCGGCTCATTATAGTCAACGTTGCGTGAAACTGCGGCATCCCTGCGATTTGTAATTTACATTCAGAATGAAAACGTCTTTATTTTTCCACCTGTTTTAATAAGACAAAGATGTTAACATCTCCATTATGGTCCCATCAAAAGCAGGAGGACCCAATTAAGTCGACAGTCAGCTCTCCGGGTCATTGAGTCCAGCCTTCCACCGGCCTCGTCCCCGGCACGGAATATTTATGTGTTGTGTTAAAGCGCTAATTAACTTTTTATGTTCAGATTGCAAAGAGGAGGATCCCACCGGTCAGCAAAATATGGTAATTGCTCCGAGAAAAGCCAGAAAAAGGTGAATAAAGAGGCAATATTTATTGGCTCAGCGAAATCTGTAAAATTTGGGATTACAGATGGTGAAATATGTCAGGAAAGTAAATCCCCGGGCCCATTAGGGAAGGTTCCCATCTGCTGCAGACGGAGCTGAGCTTTCGTCTTTGTTTCTTTTCGTTGAGTGACTCATGTACTTATAGGGCCACGTATATCCAGCGTCGCTCCGATGTTACATATAATAAACAGATTGTTTGGCACAAATATGAATTCTGTGTGTTTTATGTGTCCCCCCCATATCTTATGGAGTCTGTTCTTTTTCCACCATTGTCTGATGGTCCTTCCTCATCCAGCCAACCCAAATACAAATCTGCGAAGCAAATGGACTTTATAATCTTCCACAAATATTTGTGTGCCTCTTTGTAACAAAGTATCCTCTGAGCCTTTTATTACATTGTTTCTTTTTTCACTCCTGGGATCACAGGTTATTCTTCCCACATCCAGTCACTGTCCAAAACTTGCCGCCTCAACCTCCGCAACATCTCCAAGAGACACCCCTTCCTAACCAACGACGCCACAAAGCTTCTAATTCGCTCCCTGGTCATCTCTTGACTCGACTACTGCAACTCCCCCCTCATTGGCTTACCTTTAAATAGACTATCGCCCCCTTCAGTCCATCATGAACGTGGCTGCCAGACCCATCCACCTTACTAACCGCTTGGCGTCCGCTACCCTCTTTGGCAATATCTCCATTGGCTGCCACTCAACCAATGAATTAAATTCAACTTTCAGGGCTGGGCTCAGCCCTTCCTTCTCAGAGCTGGCCGCTCCGCTGTCGGCTGATTGCCAGCTCCCATCTTTCTCCACAGTTACCTGTTGATGATCCTGCTCCTCAGTCCTGCCTACTTAAGCCATCCAGTCCAGAGGAGCTCTGCCTTCGCCTTGGTCACATCGCAGAAACTATCTCCTGTGTTCCTGTTTAAAGACTGGCTTTGCTGACATCCCATCTGGCTTTGGATCCTGCTTGCTGTTCCACTACTTTGATCCCTGACTTCTGGCTTGGCTGACTATCTGTTCCGGTTACTGAACTTTGGCTATGTTTTGACTACAATTGTTCTTTTTACTTTTATTATTAAACAAGTGTGATTTAACTGTACTTCTGTCTCGGCCTGATTTCATGGTTTCTGACATCAACATACTAATCATAACTTACAAAGCCATCCATAATTCAGCCCCAGGCTACATCACTAACCTGGTCTCAAAACCAAATCGTTCTTTTCGTTCCTCCCAAGACCTCCTGCTCTCTACCTCCCTTGTCACCTCCTCCCAAGCTCACCTCCAGGACTTCTCCCGAGCCTCTCCCATCCTCTGGAACTCTCTACCTCAATCTGTCCGACTATCTCCTACTTTGTCTACTTTCAGACAATCCCTGAAAACTCATCTCTTCAGAGAAGCTTATCTGGCCCCCTCCTAACAACTGTACATTTATTTTCTCCATCAGCCCATCCCCCACAGTTATTACCTCTTGTACACTGTATCTCTTGACCCTCCCTCTTAGATTGTAAGCTCTAACGAGCAGGACCCTCTGATTCCTACTGTATTAAAGTGTATTGTAGTTGTACTGTCTACCCTCGAGTTGTAAAGTGCTGCGTAAACTGTCAGCGCTATAATAATCCTGTATAATAATAATAATAATAATCTTCTATTGTCTCTGTTTCTTCCTGCCAACCAAAGCCAAGTTTATTTTCTTGCGTAAAGTTCTTTGAATCAATCACTTTTTGCACCTGTGAAATAAAACCAGCACAATCCCCTCACAAAAAAGAAATCAGTCACAACCCTTGTGTGAAAATGTATCAATATCAAAATCACATAACATCCTAACCCAACGTTTCTCAACCTTTTAGAGTGACGGCACACTTTAAAAGTATGCAAAATCTACAGGTATCCCCGTCTAAAATATAAAAAAAATAAAATAAATGCACATTAAAGAGGAACTGCGGTCTGCTCACATAATTTCTAATAAAAACATCTTTGCCATTCTGAAGCTTCCCTCCAACTACCTGCATATTATTTTATTTATACTGTGATTCTTTACTTGCCAAATATGCTGCAGAAATCTCCCTTCACTAAGTCTGGCTGCGGCCATTTTAACTGTGGGCAGCTGAAGCTGCTGCCTGTTCACTTCCTGGATTTACACAGACACACAGAGAAACACCTCCAGCTCTACAGCTTTCATTGGCCCTCCTATGACTCACCCCCCTCCCTTTCTGGCAAACTCTCACGAGAGTGAGAAAGAGAGCTGGGCATGATGTCATAAGCATAGGCTAATGACCATACAAAAAACAGAAAGTGGGCTGTATAAGGTATTTACTGGCAGAAAAAAAAAGTTTTACTATCCAAAGTTAAAACAGCAAGGGCAGAAGATTTAATAGATGGAAAGTTGAAAAAAATGACTGAAGGTCCGCTTTAATGAGGAATCTGTGCCTGATTCAAACCTGTTTCTTGGAATGTATATCCTGTTTAGCCTTAGGCGATCAGCTAAGATATGTCACTAAATGACCAGATGTTTTATCTAACCCCTGTTAGATAAGTATCAAGTAACAAACTTGATTAACCTAGACACTATGCATTAAACTAACCACTCCCCCTCCTTTGTTCTATACTGAATATAAGCCACATTTAGGCTCAATAAAGACAGACAGTCTTTGAACTCACATCTTGTTTCATGAGTTTCATTGGGTGTCTCATGGTACCGGGGGTCACGGTGGTCTGCTGAAGTTAACCAGGGTGGTTGTCCAGAACCAGAATTCCTTTCAAACACCACCCCAGGTGAGTCTCCACTGTTGTCACTGCACACCGATGGGTGTTGGCCCTGTACATGGCAAGAATCCCAATGTGAAGAAAGTCTGGCTGGCCGCACTTCCATAAAATCCCTGTACCCCAGGACGACATCAGTGTGTGACGAAACGTGTCGGCTGGAGCAACGTGCTGACGTCAATCCCGGAAGGACAGGCTACACGGGACTGGCCGGCTTATAATTTTCATGTGAGTTTTAAAGTGCTTTGCTGTAACTGCAACTTTTTTTATTTAAATAAATGTTAAAAGGATTTTATGCTATGGCAAGATTTATCTTTTTTTGGATCTTGTATGACTGAGTCTCCCCAAGTGGCGGATTTCCTTACTTCATCGTAAGTCCCCCCCCTCCCCGGATGGATAGAGGGATGGATTTTGAGCCACAAGCGATATTGACCTTCCGTAATAGGAGGTCAACATAAGCTGGTAAGCAAGCACTTTGTAAGGTGGAAGCATTCATTCATTTCTGAAGGAATCTTTTTTTATCACATTTGGACTTTCTTTCCTTTTATTTTTCATTTTTTACCGTATTTTACTTATTTCCCTTTTTTTAGTTTTAGCGCAACTCTATAACGGAATACTTCCATAAAATCACCTTTTATCGATGCAGAAAATTCACAACAACAATCCACAAATTACAAATGAGGGGTATAGCATACAGCTAACATGTTTCACGCCATTCCTGGCGCTTAATCATAGCTTGAATCATAGGAGCTATGATTATGCGCCAAGAATGGCGTGAAATGCGTTAGTTGTGTGCTAAACCCCTCATTTGTACATTGTTGATTGTCGTTGTGAATCTTCTGCATAAAAGTGCGGCCAGCCAGACAATCTTCACATTGGCACCTTGATGAAATAACTTCACATCAAAGGCCCCACCTCATTCACATCAGCACCCTTCACTTCAGAGGTCCCCCATCACATCAGATGTTGCACCTTTACATCAGAGCCCCCCTGACACTGATGTTAAAGGGGGACCGGGATTAAAAGTGGGGAAGTTTGATGTGAACAGGGGACTAAGGACACAAATGTAAAGAGGGAACTGTGCTGTGATGAAAAGGGGGACTGTTATGTAAAGGGGGTCTAATATGTGAAGGGGACAGGGATATAAAGAGGTTGGGGAGGGTGATATGTGGGGGGGGGGTTGCTGTGCTGCGAAAAGGGGTGCGATATAAATGGGGGGCTGTAATGTAAACAGGGGGTCTGTGATATGAAGGGGGGGTCTGTGATGTTAAGAGGGGTCTGTGTTGTGATGGAGGGGACTGTGGTATGAGGGGGACTGTTATATAAAGGGGGGCTGTGATGTAAAGGGGGGGCTGTGATGTAAAGGGGGGTTGATAGTATATGAATGTGAGTTAGGGACCTTAGACTGTAAGCCCCTTGAGGGTAGAGACTGATGTGAATGTACAAAGTACATTGTACAAAGCGCTGTGTAAATTGACAACGCTATATAAGTACCTTAAATAATAATAATAATAATGTAAAGGGGGATGTGATGTAAAGGGGGGAGTGATAAAAATAGAGGGCTGTAATGTGACGGGGGGACTGTGATGTGAAGAGGGACTGCTATGTAAAGGGGAAGCTGTGATGTAAAGGAGGGCTGATATGTGAAGGGGAACTGGGACCTGAAGGGGAACTGTTAAGTGAAGAGGTGGGGGAGAGTGATGTGTTTTGGGGGGGCTACAATGCAAAGGGGTGATTATGATGTGAAGCAGGGCATGATGTAAAGGGGGTTAGAGATGTAAATGGAGGGCTATGATCTGAAGAAGGGGACTGTGATGTGAGGGGGGACTGTGTTGCAAAGAGGGCTGTAATGTGAAGGGGGTGTGGTGTCAAGAGGTGGGGTCTAGTGATTGGACGGGGGGGGGGGATCTGTGATATGAAGGGGGTGTGATTTAAAGCGGTTGGGTCCAGTGATGTAGGTGGATGATGTAAAGAGGTGAAGGAGTGTGATGTGGGGGGGAGCTGTGATGCAAAGGGGGGGACTGTGATGCTCAGGATGGAAAGGGGGGACTGTGATGATCAGGATGTAAAGGGGGGACTGTGATGACCAGGATGTAAGGGGGGGGGCTGTGATGATCAGGATGTAAAGGGGGGGGGGGCTGTGATGATCAGGATGTAAAGGGGGAGGCTGTGATGATCAGGATGGAAAGGGGGGACTGTGATGATCAGGATGGAAAGGGGGGACTGTGATGATCGGGATGTAAAGGGGGGGGCTGTGAGGATCAGGATGTAAAGGGGGGGGGGCTGTGATGATCAGGATGTAAAGGGGGGGACTGTGATGATCGGGATGTAATGGGGGGTCTGTGATGATCAGGATGTAAAGGATGTAAAGGTTGGGTCCAATGATGTAGGTGGATGATGTAAAGAGGTGGAGGATTGTGATGTGGGGGGGGGGGCTGTGATGCAAAGGGGGTGACTGTGATGATCGGGATGTAAAGGGGGGACTGTGATGATCGGGATGTAAAGGGGGGACTGTGATGATCAGGATGTAAAGGGGGGGCTGTGATGATCAGGATGTAAAAGGGGGGGCTGTGATATGAAGGGGGTGTGATGTAAAGAGGTTGAGTCCAGTAATGGGGGGGCTGTGACATTAGGGGGTGCGATGTAAAGAGGTTGGGTCCAATGATGTAGGTGGATGATGTAAAGAGGTGGAGGATTGTGATGTGGGGGGGGGGCTGTGATGCAAAGGGGGGGACTGTGATTATCAGGATGTAAAGGGGGGGGGCTGTGATGATCAAGATGTAAAGGGGGGGACTGTGATAATCGGGATGTAAAGGGGGGGCTGTGAGTATCAGGATGTAATGGGGGGTCTGTGATGATCAGGATGTAAAGGGGGGGGTCTGTGATGATCAGGATGTAAAGGGGGAACTGTGATGATCGGGATGTAAAGGGGGGGGGGCTGTGAGGATCAGGATGTAAAGGGGGGGGGCTGTGATGATCAGGATGTAAAGGGGGGGGGGGGGCTGTGATGATCAGGATGTAAAGGGGGGGCTGTGATGATCAGGATGTAATGGGGGGTCTGTGATGATCAGGATGTAAGGGGGGGGCTGTGAGGATCAGGATGTAAAGGGGGGGGGGGCTGTGATGATCAGGATGTAAAGGGGGGGGGGCTGTGATGATCAGGATGTAAAGGGTGGGCTGTAATGATCAGGATGTAAAGGGGGGGCTGTAATGATCAGGATGTAATGGGGGGTCTGTGATGATCAGGATGTAAGGGGGGGGCTGTGAGGATCAGGATGTAAAGGGGGGGGGGGGCTGTGATGATCAGGATGTAAAGGGGGGGGGGGCTGTGATGATCAGGATGTAAAGGGTGGGCTGTAATGATCAGGATGTAAAGGGGGGGCTGTAATGATCAGGATGTAAAGGGGGGACTGTGATATGAAGGGGGTGTGATGTAGAGAGGTTGGGTCCAATGATGTAGGTGGATGATGTAAAGAGGTGGAGGATTGTGATGTGGGGGGGGGGGAGCTGTGAAGATCAGGATGTAAAGGGGGGTCTGTGATGATCAGGATGTAAAGGGGGGGGGTGATGATCAGGATGTAAAGGGGGGACTTTTATGTAAAGGGGGGACTGTGATGTGAAGGGGCACTGTGATGTGAAGGGGGCACTGTGATGTGAAGGGGGCACTGAGGTCACTGATATAAAGGGAGGGGTGGTCTGTAATATACAGGATCTGAATCACAGCACAAACATGAGGTTTGGACTTTTGCTGGAAGAGAACTTTACTGAGTGGTCTGTGAATATGAATCCAACACTCCTGACTTAGAGGCTTCCACCACCGATCTCTTTTTCCAAAATGTAACTTTCCTGGCTGCCATTCTTCTCTCCTACTTTACTTGCTGCCTATCTTTATACATGAATGCGTGCCTTTTATAGCTGCCTGGTGTTTAATGGTACAATAAAATAAAAACGACTGTGGGAATTCACAATAGTTCTCTGCAGTATCCAGTACAAAGCAGTGTGGAGACTTCCCAACTCTGCAGGTGGATTTCCACTGCAGACTACTCGGCAGGGGCCACACATAGTTAAAAAGTAAAAAGATCTCTTGCAAGGTTTCCCTTGTTTTTCAACGCTGACATGCGCGCGGATTTATTCTGAATGTAGATGTCTGGTACATGTATTATATGTCAGATTTTATGATTTAATGAAGATTATCTTTATGGCTTTTGCAGCACACAAATTACAAACAGTTCTGGAATTTATTCTCTGCATGTAAAACGTTCTGTAAGCCGGCGCTCTGTATCTGGAAATGGCGCTTCCATCGCAGGACAGCGATAAGGATCTGCAATGAAGTAGCTGGGAGAGGCCATGTCTGCGTTCATTCTGCAGAGCTGACAGTCCATAGTGAAGATGTCGCTGATCTCTGGGTTCCGGGAAAGTGATTTATCGTGGAGTAAAAATAATAAAACATCAGAGAACCATGGAACACATGGTGGAAAGGAAGAATATACGTGTGCTGATGGAGGGAGGCCATGTTTTTTAAGGGAAACTTTTTATGTCTTTATCAATATTCATTGTTACAGGTTGAAGCTGAAGTTTAAACTGAATCTGCTGGACAATTCGATCGTGTGTGGGCTTCATTGGACCTATGCTGTCGAAAAATCAGACGGACTTTAGAAATAGAACATGTTTCAAATCTTTCCGATGGACTCGAGTCCGGTCGAAAAATCCGTCTGTTTGCTAGTCTGACGGACGAAAAGGGACGCAAGGGCAGCTATTGGCTACTGGCTATGAACTTCCTTATTCTAGTCCGGTCGTACGTCATCACGTTCGAATCCGTCGGACTTTGGTGTGATCTTGTGAAGGCAAGTCCGTTCATTCGGAACTCCGTCGAAAGTCCTTGGGAGTTCAGTCCATCGAAAGTCCGCTCGTGTGTACGCGGCATAACAATCAATCAGGATAATTATTCCTGGCAAGTAAATTTGTGAGGAACAAACCCTGCCTAAACTCCAGGGTGCTACATACTACACACAGATTTGGATTATTTTTCACCAAAGAAATGTAGCAGAATACATTTTGTCCCAAATTTATGAAGAAAAATTGTTTGTTTGCAAAATTTTACAACAGAAAAACGCAGTCTTTTTCAAAAATTTTAATTTTTTTTGTTTATTTGGCAAAAAAAATAAAAAACCCAGTGGTGCATAAATACTACCAAAAGAAAGCTCTATTTGTGTGAACAAAATAATAAAAATTTCTTTTGGGTACAGTGCTGGCTGGCCCTGCAATTGTCATTCGAAAAGCAACAGCGCTGAAAGCTGAAAATTGGCCTGGGCAGGAAGGGTGGCGAAAGTGCCCGGTATTGAAGTGGTTAAGGAAGGGTTGGAATCCACCAAGCTAGGAAATTTCTTGCTTAGCTGGACAGGAGCATGGGTGGATGGAAAAAAAAAGAGCATGCTTGTTCTAGGACTAGGTCAACAAGATGTGCTGGAGAGTTCTTGAATAAAATTGGGCTAACTTCACGGTCTCAAAGAAGGCTACCATAAGGCCTAGAACCCTCATTAAGAATCTCATTTTGAGATGCTTCTTTGGCCTCAATTCTCCTCTGGAAGGAAAATGTTTACTTTGGATGTGTCCAGGACAAGACTCAAGTATTTCAGCAGATTTTTGGAAGTCGACCACCCAACCAAAAGCCTGGAGCATCTAAATTTTCTGGTGAATGTTTGCAGATAGCTGTAAGGGAGATGAATCCTTCAGGAGAAGGTTGTCTAGATAACCTATGTCCTGGATGCTCTGAGACAAGAAGAGCTGCTAACATTGTGAATACTCTGTGAGAAGAGGATAGGCCGAAAGGCAGTGCGACAAACTAGAAATGAGTGTCTTCCACTGCAAAGTGTAGAAAATGCTGATGGGGTGGATACATGATAACATGCAAGTAGGCATCTTGGATGTCTAAAGATTACTGCTAATCACCCCGTCTCAGAGAGGCAATAACTACCCTTGATCGATATTTTGGAGTTTTAAGGTATTTGTTGAGGGATTTTAGGTACAGAATAGCTTTGGTACCATGGACAGGTGTGAATACAATCCTCTGAACCTGTCTTGTTGAGGTGCTAGCAAAACTACTGCATGGTACAAGAGATGGGTCAGGAAATTCTACAAATCTGACTACAAACAACAAAAGATTCTTCTTGATCCAGCACTGAAGGGATTAATAGTACCAACCAAGTGGGCATATAATGACAGAAAAAAGTCATAAAAGTTACTGTGCCACAGTTTATAGATAAAGCGGTTTATTTCAATAGATGCTAAGTCATGAATTCCATGAGTAAATCTGTTGCTGACACCCAATAAATGATAGACAGCATCAGATGGTCCTACACCTCGATCTCACCTATACAGAGGCAGGCTGATTACTGCATACTAGAACCAGTGCTGGGGATGGCCAAAGGAGGTACTGGAACCTAATGCTGCATGGGCAAAAAACCAATGAACCAGGAGACCCTAGGAAATCACCAAGGCTGTGCAAGTCACATGTTGTGATAAAGGGCCAAGGCCGAAATGCGTTGTCTTGTGACTTCAGACTGCTGATAGCTTTCCTACCAGCTCCATCTTCGCATCTATCCCAAGCCTCATTGTGGCCTGCCGATAGACCATACTGGCTACATCTATCGGTCTCTTGGAGCCTCTGCCTTGTCCACAGTGGGTCTTCTACACCGCTGACCCCCAAGTTTTACACCAGCGATCAGTCTCCTGGTCCATTTGTTTTTTGCCCATGCAGCATCGGGTGTACACACCTGCATAAGACTGGAAACACTACATGTTTCGGGGACACGCCCCTTCTTCAGGTTATCTCTCAACCTGAAGAAGGGGCGTGTCCCCGAAATATGTAGTATCTCCAGTCAGCAATGTGTGACTCTCTTTGCTCCCTTGGCATCGGCAGTTCCTAATTGGCCCCAGCAGCAGGGTTTTCCCATACTCTTCGCATTCCCTTGGCTGACTTTCACCAGGCTGTGACATCACTTCCGGGCTTGGTACACAGTGCGAGCGGCCCCTGTATACTGGCCCCAACAGTTCCTGTGCCCGCAGTTTGGTTCCCCCTTACGGTCCTGGACGGGCCCCCCACCAGCGGTGTTCTTTGTCCAATGGCTTTGTGCTGGGTTTCCCTAAGCCCCTGTGTCAACTATGTGGCTCCACGTGGCTTAATGTGAGTTTTTTAATCCAAGTCTCTGCATGACCATCAGTTGACTGCTGTATGCCTTGGTGAACATTTTATTATTATTTTTAACAATAATAAAAAGTTTTTACTGAGGGTTCCTATTTATGCCTGCTGATCAGCGCTGTTCACCCCTTTGATTATATCTTAATGACCACAGTCGCAGGCAGGACTTTGGAGCATGCCCCTTTACCTCCCAAGTGGGCAGCATTCAGTATAGGTGATGGTGCATATGACCTCAGGGAGGCATGATATACATATGAATGCCGCCTTTATTTACATATCAATGACGCCGGTCCCATGGTAATTATATATGAATGCCACCACTATTTACATATCAATGCCAGTTATTTACATGTAAACACAGGGTCTGCAGGTGAGTCATCTGTACACAACAATAGGGCAGAGCTGGGCAGCATTAGTAGCAGCACTTCACACTGAGATATCGGGACACAGCACAGGACTAAAACTTTAAGGCACAAGGGAATTTAAACTGGGAAAGTTGGCAAGTATGAGGCAGCTGCTTTGGGCCCCACAACAATGATGGGGCCCAGGGCAGCTGCCTCTTTTGCCCTGCCTTAAAGACGTCTCTGACCCCAGGTTATGAGCCTATAACCCAGAGTCTATGAACTCCTTACCTGTGCCATGTGCTGTATAATAAAGGTAATACTTTTCATATTTCAGCTGAAGGTCACCTTCATTTATCCATCAAGCACATTTGCTACAATGTAATTATTTTGTGTTTTTTTGACTATCATCTGCAAACGTATGTGCTTTATAAGCACAAGCATCAGCCATTATTTTAGATAATGGGAACGCGGTGTTTATAAAAGGAAGGGGGGGGCTAATGGCCTCATAGACTAATGGATTCTTTAAGATTAATGTAAAAACAAGTGAGATAACGGCCGACTCCAGAGAGTTTCTTGTCTTAACAAATAGCCGGCGTGTAAGCCAAGCGCTGAATATCCCAAAATGTTTGCTTTCTCAGCTAATAAATATTACCGTAACACTCATTGGCTGACGAAGTACGAATAAATATTTCTTCATACAACAACCTCATTCAGACATTGTAATAAATTATTTTTAAGCATCAACGCTACAGCCACGGTAATTGGAAATTTGGACGACATCTGACTTTCTGTACTTTAATGTCTGGAAATAGACGACGCTCTCAATGTTCCTCTTTTTTTTCCCCCTTCGTGGTGACATCCATCATTATGTGAAAGTGGTGAGCAATATCATTTCGTCCAGCGAAATCAGTAATAAGGCAAAGTCTAATGGTTTTTTATATGTATTTTCATTATTAGATTCACAACTGAAAAAATAACATTTTAACAAATAGGTTTTCCTTTTTCTTTTAGTCGGGTGAAATTAAAACTAAATTAATAAAATAAATGATGTATATTGCCTAAATATTGTTCATATTTACAGTTTCAGCCAAAAGGTGGTGCTTGAGGCTCCTGTTTTGGTGTTTACTAGGCTGGTTTGCTCAATCGCCCCCCCATCCCTGAAACTGAGTTACAGGTTGTTTTTTTTTGGGGGGGGGGGGAGCGAGTACTGATTTGTATCAGCCACACCTTTCTTCCGCATCCAAGATGGCGGCACTGGGGACCTGCAGTGGTAAGAAGAACTGGACACCAGGCTCTAGTACCTGATTTTTAAAAGTCAGTAGCTACAGTATTTTTAGCTGCTGCAAGAGTCCACCCTTACATCATTGTCCCCATCAGTACTCCCTACTGTATATGAGTGTCCCCATCAGAGTACCCCCTATATAAGTCTCCCCATCAGAGTACCCTCTTATATGAGTGTCTCCGTCAGAGCCCCCCCTTATATGAGTCCCCCCATCAGAGTACCCCCCTATATGAGTGTCCTCGTCGGAGTACCCTCTTATATGAGTGTCCCCATCAGAGTGCTCTGTTATATCAGTGTGCCCATCAGAGTTCACTCTTCACAAACATCAGTGTTCCCCTTATATAAGTGTCTCCATCAGAGTTCCCCATACACCAGTGTCTCCATCAGTGTCCCCCCTTATATCGGACAACCCATCAGAGTTCTCCCTCACATGAGCATCCGCATCAGAGTCCCTCCTTACATAAATGTCATAAATGTACCCGATAGAACACCTTTTGCATCAGTGTCCCCCATCAGAGTCCTCCTGCCTTAACACTGTAATTTGACTTACAGGGTTTCTATAGCTATGTAGAAGATGGGAGGGAGCCTGAGGCAGAGGAGGTCTGGATGGAGGAAGTTCTGTCCTTCAGTGAATACTTGGGTAAGTATGTCATTGGTTACCAGGATGCAGTGCAGTTGGGGGTTTGTAAGGGGGGGGGGGTACCTGCACTGGAGACTAAAGGGGGGGGATCTAAATCCTTAGTCTGGGCACCAAGAGTCGGTTCACACTGAGGCAGCACGACTTACAGCGCGACTGCCTCAGGCGACCCAGGACACGACTCAGCGGGGACTTGCAAAACGACTTCTGTATAGAAGTCAATGCAAGTTGCCCCCAAAGTCGTACAGGAACCTTTTTCTAAGTCGGAGCGACTTGCGTTGCTCCGATTAGAACTGTTCCGTTGCAGAGAACGGGACGCTACTTGTCAGGCGACTAGGTCACCTGACAAGTCGTCCCAGTGTGAACCGAGGCTAAGTCTGAGGATCCACCACTGACCTTAGCTGCAGCCACATAATATCTCCTGGTGGGATGGATGTGGCCACAGGCCATAGTTTGGAGACCCCTAGTCTATAGCATACCATGCCCACCAATGTAAGGGATGAACTTCCCCACTGACCACCAATGTAAGGAGCATTCTTCTCACTGATCATCAATGTAAGGAACATTCTTCCCACTGATCACCAATGTAAGGAACATTCTTCCCACTGATCACCAATGTAAGGAACATTCTTCTCACTAATCACCAATGTAAGGAACATTCTTCTCACTGATCACCAATGTAAGGAACATTCTTCTCACTGATCACCAATGTAAGGAACATTCTTCTCACTGATCACCAATGTAAGGAGCATTCTTCCCATTGATCACCAATGTAAGGAACATTCTTCTCACTGATCACCAATGTAAGGAACATTCTTCTCACTGATCACCAATGTAAGGGACATTCTTCCCACTGATCACCAATGTAAGGAACATTCTTCCCACTGATCATCAATGTAAGGAACATTCTTCCCACTGATCACCAATGTAAGGAACATTCTTCCCACTGATCACCAATGTAAGGAACATTCTTCTCACTGATCACCAATGTAAGGGACATTCTTCCCACTGATCACCAATGTAAGGAACATTCTTCTCACTGATCACCAATGTAAGGAACATTCTTCCCACTGATCATCAATGTAAGGAACATTCTTCCCACTGATCACCAATGTAAGGAACATTCTTCCCACTGATCACCAATGTAAGGAACATTCTTCTCACTGATCACCAATGTAAGGAACATTCTTCCCACTGATCACCAATGTAAGGAACATTCTTCTCACTGATCACCAATGTAAGGAACATTCTTCTCACTGATCTCCAATGTAAGGAACATTCTTCTCACTGATCACCAATGTAAGGAACATTCTTCTCACTGACCACCAATGTAAGGAACATTCTTCTCACTGACCACCAATGTAAGGAACATTCTTCTCACTGATCACCAATGTAAGGAGTATTCTTCTCACTGATCACCAATGTAAGGAACATTCTTCTCACTGATCACCAATGTAAGGAACATTCTTCTCACTGACCACCAATGTAAGGAACATTCTTCTCACTGATCACCAATGTAAGGAGTATTCTTATACTGACTATCCCACTCATATACTGTGAGTTGTAGCTATAATAATTATTAGAAAAATGTTCCCTGAGACCAGAAAGGGCTATTTCCATGTTAAAAGATTTGTTAACGGCCGGTGTGGGGTAATACATTTGTATAATAAGAGTCTCTTACCTGTGTGATTGACTTCCCTACCCTGAGAATCGACAAGGGTCTCCCCACCCCCGCCTGATCCCACCATCGTTTTGTGTCTTTCTGCTGCTTTTGAAATCATTATTTTGCACATTAAGTTATGCAAATACGGATGATTTTCTGTCTCTAGTATGAAATCCCGGAGCTTGCTGAGCTATAACCATATGACATCTACATTTATTAGCACCTCCTGATTATAGGCCTTCTCCACAAACTGGGGAGTTAAGATTCCAGCTGCCATGCCAAAGATGTCTAAATAAAGATCGTTTCTTACGAACCTCGTAGATTGGATCTTGGGTATATTTATCAAGCAGTTGGGCATATGGCAGCTGGAAGAAAGTCTAATGCTATTAGCACCCCGTCTCTGCTAAGTGTCTTTGTAAACAATGTTTTACTTTTGATGAAAACTGATGGATCAAAAAAAATTGAGCAAAATGTAACAGGTTTAAAGATTAATTATTGGATTAAAGGCCCCTTCATACTACAGCGTTGCGTCATGAGTGTGCATGGCCACCAATAGTGGATCAGCTTTGGAGACTAAGCCTGACTGGCAGGGGCTGTCTGTGGGTGCAGAACCTGGATCTGGCAAGGGCTGCCTGTAGGTGTAGAGCCTGGATCTGGCAAGGGCTGCCTGTAGGTGTGGAGCCTGGGTCTGGCATGGGCGGCCTTTGAGTAACATGCCTGGGTCCGGCAGGGTCTGTCTCTCTACACTCTACCAGCTCACCTGTAGAACCTTCCATGCCCACCTAAAAACACAGCCAACTAATTCCTAGCATCTTGGAAGACAATTTGGCCAATCACTGTACGAAAAGGACACGGCACCCAAATACCCGTGAAAGTTTACCAAACTTTCCCTTTTATTTGCAGCTGGAGGGAGGGGGCATGTCTGTAGAGCACAGGGGCGGATGCTTGGAGAGTAATATATAGTAGTATATTTTACATCTGTGTGGGTGCATGCAGGTGTTTGTTCCCAAACTCACATTGTGTGCATTCGGGCCTTTGCACCCACACCAGCACAGAAGTCAAACTGGGAGCTTGTGCATTCCTGTGCGGGTAACCATGGCCTTGCTTGGGCGTACAATGTAGTATGCCCCGTGTGAGGGAGTCCTAAAACTGCGAAATTCCTGTAAAGTGGTTGTAAACCCCTCCATATACCCAGGGAAGTGGCAGGCCTCAGGTCATACACAGAGATGAAACAAATCCTCCTACATAAGTTATACCTGTTTATCTGCTGCCTTCTCTTCTCTACAGCAGTTCAAAGTTCAGAATTTATAAAGCTAGTACGCACTATAGAAGGATATGCCTTGTTAACATTTCATGTCTGAGGCATTACAACCACTTTATATAACATGTCTCAGACCAGGCAAAGCTCTTCATCAACTGAATACGTTTTAACTTAAATAATTATTAAAATGTAACAGCATCACGTCTTCTCATTCTTATCTGGCAGTAACATTGTCCCTGGTGCCCCTGCCCCGTGGTCCGATCTATAACTTTGGTTAGTTAGATCAAGTCCATCTTAAACACTCAAGTTCATTTCCTGGAACCCGACCATGTTCCCGCTGAGGGAACTGTAGACTGTCTGACTACATACCAGCACAAGTCCTCCTCACTCTTTCCATATACAGACTGACCAACCTTTATCTGAGCATGCAAGTCAGGAATGGGGGAAAGGGGTAAAAGACGGTGCGCCCACCATTCCAGGAAGGGGGAAAGTAGAAGAATTGCTACTATAAATTATGTTCCGTTCCCACCAAATGAGCAAACAGTCCAGTCTTCGGATGAAATGCCCAAACTAGCAAAGTTCAGTCCAAATCTGTGTTGACACCAGACCTTGGACTTGTCCCCAATAACCGTCAGCTTATACTAAAGGTGAAGCAGACCCTTCATTGGAAACCACCACATCCTACAGTTTAAGTGCTTTGATGGCCAGTGAAGCCATAGGAGCCTTACTTTCAGGCATGGGTTTGAATCCACATGCTGGCCTTCACTTTTGAAGGAGCCACCACTAGCAGGTTAAGTACTCTGACAGCCAGTGTAGCCATAAAAGTCTTCCTGAAAACATGGGACCTCCTCCTCACGTCGACTCCTTGTGACCTTGGACAAGTCACTTAAAATTTCTTCATTGAAAATCATCTGTATCTAATAAATAAAGGTAATAATATGAACAGACAAGGTTAGACAGAGACTCAGCCCCACAACCACACTGACAACTACAACTTGTTCTTCATTTATCCTGTAGCACCTTCCTAGTTAGTGCAGCTTGGTAGGTTAATTTAGTTTAGCTCCTCTGTATGGAGCAGGAGTTGACAGTTTTGGTCCGCCTCACAGGCTGCTGCTCTGATTAATCCCCCTGTATTCTAAAGGATTTGAGAATCATAATGGGAGGAAGAACAAAGTAGGCAGCCTTAATATGTATGTGGAGTCCAGCCAATCTCTGGGGAGGTGTGTCCAGTAGGTGGGTGGAGAGTCCATAAATAGGTCTGAGACTGGGAGGGAAAGAGTTCCTGGGTCCAGTCATGCTGGAGGAGATCCCCATGTAGGGACTCTGCCAATAGGGCAGTATTATTGGAGACATTGCTGGGACAAGGTTATCTAGTGCCCAAGGGAAAGATGCCAAACGGTCCAGCACTGTAACAGAATGAATGTGCCCCTAGCCCTACAGTTAAACCTTGTGCCCAGGGCAGACGCCCTCCTGTCCACCCCTTGTCCTGGCCCTGATTGGAGGTGTCACCTAGAAGACATTGGGGTTCCCTTAGCTGGGGGATAGATTTGAAAAACATAGTTCTGGAGTCGGTTTGGGTCTGGAGAAGCTCATTGAAGAATGCCAGGAGAACATTGGAGGAAAAGTGCCCAGCTATCCTATGGTGGTGTGAGTCTGCATCTCCCTCACTAAAGAGTGGATCTTAGAAGGAGGCAACCAATGATCCTGTGGCATTGTGAGTAGATGACCCAAGAAGTTAGTGCAAGAGTCCAGGGCTTACTACGCATTCACCAATGGCGCGTTGGCGCAAGAGGAAATCCGTGCCAACTGAGCATGCACCAAAGACGCCTCAGGGCGCCAACCCGCACTTGAGCAGAAGACTTGATGGAAAAGGGCAGCAAAATGCCCAGGACATGCACAGAACGTGACCTCAACCTGATGGAAAAAGGAGGGAAAATACCCAGGCGGTGCACAGGAAGTGACCCCAAACTTCCCTATATAAGCCCGGCACAGACACTGCCAAATTGCTGGATTATCTTAAGTTCCCCCTTGTTCCTGTGCTAGTGTGTGATCTGTCTGAACCTGTTGCTGCTTGCCATTGACCTTGGATTTGTACCTTAACCATTCTACTTCTTTGCCCCTTTTGTACTCAGCTGCCAGATTGGAACCGACCCCAGCTTGGATCTCGACCATTCTTCTTCGGATTAACCTTTTTATGCTTCAACTGGACTAGACCTCTGCTCGGATCTCGGACTAAGGCTTGCACGGTGCTCCGCACCCCTGGCACGGTGTCCACCAAGACTCTGTCTCCATCTCCAGAGGCTTTAATGACCCAAGGTGCAAGGGAGGCCTCCCCACTACTTCGGTCTCACATCAGGTACGTGGCTCTCGTGACAGTTAGTGACTGTGTGTAGCTTTTGGTCTTCTGGGAGAAGTCAGTCACCCACACATTAGAGATTATGTGGGACATTTTGTGCAGGTTAGCAAGATAGAGAGAGGTTCTCAAAGAGTTCAGTTTACCAGTTTTGGGGTCTACCATGCTTCCTTTACCCCATCTAAGATTACTATTACAATAAAACACTAAAAAGACACCCCCTAGACCAGTGGTTCTCAACTCCTGACCTCAGGAACCACTAACAGGCCGGGTTTGCAAGATAACTGAACTACATCACAGGTGATATCATTTGCTGCTCAGTGGTTGCAGTATTCTAGTCTGCATCTCCCCAAGGTAATACTTAAAATCTGGCCTGTTAGTGGGTCCTGAGGACAGGAGTTGAGAACCATTGCCCTAGACTGTTCATTTGAGCTAGAGAGAGAGTGGAGAAAATGCTGCATGCACTTTAACTTGGGCAAGGAACCAAGTTCACCAGTGGCTCCTTTAGGAGGTGCGCTACAATCCTCAAAGAACACTAGAATTTGGACCTCTTCACTTTTCAAAATCTGTTAGCAAATGAGTAAATAAGATGATGTTTCCATTAGGTTAAACCTGTCACCACAGTGCTTCGTGAGATGAGAGAGATATGATTTTCCTTAAACACGTCAACTTGAAGTTTCCAGTGGAACACTCTGGAGCTCTTCTTCATTTCAGCAAGAAACTCAAAACACAAATATAAATGGCTTGGCCTTTGCGAAAATCCATAGATTAGAAAGAGGAGGTGAGTAATGGAGGAAATGTGAGCTTGGAGAACGCTGGAGGTCTGGAAGGACTTGGTGAGCCGGGTTCTATCGCCTGATGCCTGGGTGGTATGTTACATTTCTCTGCTTAGACAAAGAGATACATACATGCTACAAGATTCTCTCCCTCCCCCCCCCCCCCAAAAAAAAAATGATAAAGAAAGACGATGATCATTAGGCAATAGGTAAACAGATGAACTTGTGTATACACCAGGAACGGGCAGCTTTTGTCCATTTATCCATCTGTATGTAAATGATGGAAAATTCCATTCTCTGTTCATGTAGCTGAAGTATCAGAAAGGTTTGAGAAAATGACACCGGCCATCATCCTTCACGCCAGCTGGCAGAACCAGAGAAGGCTTCTTAGAAACTCTCATTCTAAGACTCTGTATACATGGCGGTCGTTGGATGGACTTGGCGCGGTGGAATCTTCATCCTCCTTGTCAAGAGTGATGAGCTGTTAAAGCGAGGAGCAACCTGGCACGACTCCGGAGAGCGAGCTACTGTTCCTCCTCTGTGTTCTGTCTGGGTACGGTTTACTCCATATATATACAGTTTACTTCTCATTGTTTAGATCTGACTTGTCTTAATGCATCGTCTTTACTTCCAGAAGAAAAGCTTCATGTTTGGTTCACTGATCATAACACTAAAGTGAAAAATGGAATCTCCTCCGCTTGGCTGGTAACGGGGGTGGGGGAATAAAAAGAAACAATGTTTTTCCAGAAAGTATTACACTGGTAGGAAGAATCAGAACTAAAAACAAAAAAAGCACAAATGTATCTTTTTATACAGTCTATAATAATGGCAATAGGAATATCTGCCTAAAAGTGGAAAGCCTATTTGACCACTTTAGCCCCAGAAGGATTTGCCCACTTCCTGACCAGACCATTTTTTGCGATACGGCACTGCTTCGCTTTAATTGACAATTGCGCGGTCGTGCGACGCTGCACCTAAATAAAATTGACGTCCTTTTTTCCCCACAAATAGAGCTTTATTTTGGTGGTATTTGATCACCTCTGCGGTTTTTATTTTTTGCGCTATAAACAAAAAAAAAAGAGCGACAATTTTGAAAAAAACTCAATATTTTGTACTTTTTGCTATAATAAATATCCCCCCAAAAAAAAAAAAAAATTAAAAAAACAAATTTCTTCATCAGTTTAAGCCGATATATATTCTTCGACATATTTTTGTTAAAAAAAAAAGCGCAATAGGCGCATATTGATTGATTTGCGTAAAAGTTTTAGCGTCTACAAAATAGGGGATAGATTTATGTTATTTTTATTATTTTTTTTTTTACTAGTAATGGTGGTGATCTGCGATTTTTATAGGTACTGCGACATTGCGGCACACAGATTGGACACTTTTGACACTTTTTTGGACCACTGACATTTATACAGCGATCAGAGCTAAAAATGGCCACTGGTTACTGTATAAATGTCACTGGCAGGGAAGGGGCTAACACTGGAGGGGACGATCAAGGGGTTAACTGTGTTCCCTATGTGTGTTTCTTATGGGGCGTACACACGGTCGGACTTTTCAGCTACAAAAGTCCGACAGCCCGTCCGACAAACTTTCAACGGACTTTTGACGGACTTGCGGCGGACTTTCTAACGAACGGACTTGCCTACATACGATCACACAAAAGTCCGACGGATTCGTACGTGATGACGTACACCGGACTAAAATAAGGAAGTTGATAGCCAGTAGCCAATAGCTGCCCTAGCGTGCGTTTTTGTCCGTCGGACTAGAATACAGATTAGCGGATTTCTGGGTCCGGCGGAGTTACGACGTAAAGATTTGAAGCATGTTCCAAATCTAAAGTCCGTCAGATTTGCGACTGGAAAAGTCAGCTGAAGGTCCGGTGAAGCCCACACACGATCGGATTGTCTGCCGGATTTGGTCCGCCGGACTTTCGTAGCCGAAAAGTCTGACTGTGTGTACACTCCATAACTGTGGGGGGGGGGGGGGGGTGGCTGCCTGGGGGAGGCGACCGATCGGTGTTCCTACTTAGTAGGAGCACACGATCTGTCTCTACTCCCCTGACAGAACAGGGGATTTGTGTGTTTACACACACAGATCCCCCCCGTTCTTGTTCTGTCAGGTGCGATCGCGCCCGCCGGGCACGCCCATCAGCTTCGGGGACACGCTGCGGGCACACGTGCGCCTGCTATAGTGTCTTAAAGCGGAGTTCCACCCAAATTTTGAAAAATATCTGTATGTATTCTCTTCCTTGCCTAGATGCTGACATGCCGTTTAAAAAAATTTAAATCGCCGTAATCACCTTTTTTTTTTCTATTCTTCTTTGCACTTCCTGGTTCTCCTCCCGTGGGAGTAGGCGTGTTTCTAGCCTCTCCCAGACTCCTGGGAGCTAGTCTCAGGCTTCCCAGGATGCCACTGAGCATGTGCGGGAACGAGCGGTGAATGCTGGGAGCACAGCATTCACCACATCCAAGAAATAAATGCTTGTGGGCTTCAAATGCCCACAATGAAGATGGAAACCGCCTGCAGTGAATAATATAAGTTATTCTTTCCGACGAAATCTGACACAGGCGGACATATTACACACAATATGTGAGTATGTAATGCTGAGACGAAAAGTTTGTGAATGAACTCAAAAAAAAAAAAAAACGATAGATAGGTGGACCCCCGCTTTAAAGAGCCGACATATAGCTACGGCGATTTGGGCAGCCGTGCCAACCTTGTCGCAGTATAACTGCGGCGGTTGGTCGGCTAGCGGTTAACCACTTAAACTCCGAAGAGTTTTACCCCCTTTACCCCCTTCAGGCCAATTTTTTGCTATTTGCTACTTTAACTGGCAATTGCGTGGCCATGCAACACTGCACCCAAATTAAATATTAATCATTTTTTTTTCACACAAATGGAGCTTTCTTTTGGTGGTATTTAATCACCACTGGGTTTTTAATTTTTTTGTTATATAAACAAAAAAAAAAAAGAAAATGTAATAAAAAAAACCCTTTTTCTTCTAATGTTATAAAACATATCCAATAAAATCACATTTTTTTATCATAGACCAAAATGTATTCTGCTACATGTCTTTGGTAAAAAACAAAAAACAATAAGTGTATATTAAAGGGGTTGTAAACCCTCATGGTTTTTCACCTTAATACATTCTATGCATTAAGGCGAAAAACCTTCTGTAGTGCTGCAGCTCCCCCGAGCCCCCCTTATAGCAGCTCCCGCTGCTGTCAATCAAATCCAATGATGCGGGCGCTGGGGCCGAATCCGGCATCCTGTGTCTATGGACGCAAATGCTGGACTCGGGAGGGGGCCCAAGGGGAGCGCTTCTCCTAGGTTGTTTCCCGATGTGGGGAGGAGCCACCAGCGCCGATGTGGGACCCCAGAAGAGGAGGATCGGGGCCACTCTGTGCAAAACAAACTGAACAGCGGAGGTAAGTATAACATGTTTGTTTTAAAAATAAAAATGAGGGTTTAGTAGCCCTTTAATTGGTTTATGTGAAGGTTATAACATCACAAACCATGGTATATATACAGTGCCTTGAAAAAGTATTCGTACCCCCTGAAATTTTCCACATTTTGTCATGTTACAACCAAAAATGTAAATGTATTTTATTGGGATTTTATGTGATAGACCAACAGAAAGTGGCACATAATTGTGAAGTGGAAAGAAAATGATGAATGGTTTTCAATTTTTTTTACAAATAAATATGTGAAAAGTGTGGGGGGCTTTGGTATGGCGCCCCCCGGAGACAATACTTTGTAGAACCCCCTTTTGCCACAATTACAGCTGCAAGTCTTTTTGGGGATGTCTCCACCAGCTTTGCACATCTAGAGAGGGACATTTTTGCACATTCTTCTTTGCAAAATATCTCAAGCTCTGTCAGATTGGATGGAGAGCGTCTGTGAACAGCAATTTTCAAGTCTTGCCACAGATTCTCAATTGGATTTAGGTCTGGACTGTGACTGGACCATTCTAACACATGAATATGCTTTGATCTAAACCATTCCATTGTAGCTCTGGCTGTATGTTTCGGGTCGTTGTCCTGCTGGAAGGTGAACTTCCGCCCCAGTCTCAAGTCTTTTGCAGACTCTATAATGCCGCATACACGCAGTCGGAATTTCCGACAACAAATGTTGGATGGGAGCTCGTTGTCGGAAAATCCGACCGTGTGTAGGCTCCATCGGACATTTGCTGTTGGAATTTCCGACAACAAATGTTTGAGAGCTGGTCCTCAAATTTTCCGACAACAATACTTATTGTCGGAAATTCCAATCGTGTGCACAGAATTCCGACGAACAAAATTCCACGCATGTTCGGAATCAAGCAGAAGAGCCGCACTGGCTATTGAACTTCATTTTTCTCTGCTCGTCGTACGTCTTGTACGTCACCGCGTTCTTGACGTTCAGAATTTCCAACAACATTTGTGTGACCGTGTGTATGCAAGACAAGTTTGAGCCAACATCTGTCAGAAAAAAATCCATGGATTTTGTTGTTGGAATGTCCGATCGTCTGTACACGGCATAACAGGTTTTCTTCTAAGATTGCCCTGTATTTGGCTCCATCCATCTTCCCATCAACTCTGACCAGCTTCCCTGTCCCTGCTGAAGAAAAGCATCCTACCACATGATGCTGCCACCACCATGTTTCACGGTGGGGATGGTGTGTTCAGGGCTGAATATAAATGCCCCTACACTTTTCACATATTTATTGGTAAAAAAATTCTTAAAACCATTTATCATTTTCCTTCCACTTCACAATTATGTGCCACTTTGTGTTGGTCTATCACATAAAATCCTAATAAAATACATTTATGTTTTTGGTTGTAACATGACAAGGTGTTGAAAATTTCAAGGGGTATGAATACTTTTTCAAGGCACTGTACGTCAGATCTGCGCTGTACAGATTTTTTTTTTTCCATGGATAAATTCTGCGTGTGCCAGTTATCTAATCAGTACAGCTGCCCCAGGAATAAATCTCATTAAAATCCTCGGAGAAACGAAATCTAGTCACTATAAATACGATGTCTCCCCATCTTTGTCACCAGTTCTGCTAAATAGTTCACACCCAATATACATATCATTGGTATTTTATGGTGTTTTATGGTAGAGGTTTAAACTTAATCCGTGAAGTGTGAACAGAATCCATATCTAACTGTATTGGATTAGATGACTTCAACATCTGGCCTCAGTCCCTGTCCCCACAATGCTGCATTAGCAATGCATGTTATGGAGATATTATTGGGCAGGCTAGGCAAGGAAAGATTTTGGGTTGGTCGGGTAAGTGTGACGCTGCATAGCTGTATTATATTTTGCAAACAAAGAAGAAAAGTCTCATTTTGTTTTTTATTACTGTGTATCGTGGTAATTTGTCCCATCTTCCTTCTGCAGTTGGACATGAGGCCCTCCTCCTCCCCCCACCATTCTTAATGGTCATCCGACAACGCTAGCAAGGAGACGGATTGATTGATTGCTGGTACTAGTCTCTGGCTCCAAACACTTGTGCTGGCAAGTTGAATGCAGGGGTATCCGCTGGTGCTTGTTTCAGAATCTAGGTGACAAGTGCCAGCTTTCAATGCCAGCCATACCCTTGCAAGCTGCGTTGTCGGGTGGCCTTCGGGGATGGGGGGATTTCTATCCAACCACATAGCTAGCCTTCTACAGCACACAGGAAGATGGGAGCCAGAAACAAGCACACGTTATCAATGCAGCTTCCCCCTATCTAAGTGCATTGCCGGATGGCAGTTGGGGATGGGGGGGGGGGCAACCAAATAGCTGGTCTTCCACAGTACATAGGAAGATGGGACAAAGCAATACATGTACATAGTTCCCTTGAGAACTGAACACTCTACCACTTCAGGAAAGTGAAGTTATGAGAAGCTATGTGGTTGGACAGGAACCCCCCCCCCCCTATTCCCAACACCTATCCGACAATGCAGCTAGCAAGTAGAAAGCTGCATTGATACCTAGTGCTTGTAACTTGTAACAGCTCGCCTGCATTGTTGGGTCTGATGTCTCTCATCTTCCTCTTGACAATACCCCACAGGTTCTCTATGGGGTTTAGGTCAGCTGACTTTGCTGGCCAATCAAGTACAGTGATACCATGATCAATGGCATCAATGTTGTTCAATGGCATTAGTTAATTTTTTTTGTTGGGGGGGGGGGGGGGGGCCCATACAACATTTTGCTATGGGGCCCTGTGATTTCTAGTTACGCTCCTGTCTGCTGGTGTTGGTCCACTGTGTTTTATCAAGTCCAAAGTCAGTCCAGCCCTCTACCAGGAAATTCTAGAGCACTTCATGCTTCCCTCTGCTGACCAGCCTTATGAAGATGCTGATTTCATTTTCCAGCAGCTGTCCACACTGCCAAAAGTACCAATACCTGGTCACATGATCATGGTTTTACTGTGCTTGATTGGCCAGCAAACTCACCTGACCTAAACCCCATAGAGGATCTGTGGGGTATTGTCAAGAGGAAGATGAGAGACACAAGACCCAACAATGCAGAGGAGCTGAAGGCCACTATCTGTCAGAAACCATGAAATCAGGCTGAGACAGAAGTACAGTTAAATCACACTTGTTTAATAATAAAGGTAAAAAGAACAAACGTAGTCAAAACATAGCCAGAGTTCAGTAACCGGAACAGATAGTCAGCCAAGCCAGAAGTCAGGGATCAATGTAGTGGAACAGCAAGCAGGATCTGGAGCCAGAAGGGATGTCAGCAAAGCAAGTCTTGAACAGGATCACAGGAGATAGCTTCTGTGATGTTGACCAAGGTGAAGGCAGAGATCCACTGGGCTGGACGGCTTAAGTAGGCAGGTCTGACAAGCAGGATATCATCAACAGCTGGGTAACTGTGGAGAGAGATAGGAGCTGTCAATTAGCTGACAGCTGAGCGGCCAGCTCAGAGAAGGAAGGGCTGAGCCCAGCCCCTGACACTATCAAGGCAACCTGGGCTTCCATAACACCTCAGCAGGCTGATCTCCTCCATGCCACGCTGCATTGATGCCGTAATTCATGCAAAAGGAGTCCCGACCAAGTATTCAGTGCATACTATACTGTACATGGACATACTTTTCAGTAAGCCAACATTCCTGTATTAAAAAGCCTTCTTTTATTGGTCTTGTGTAATATTCAAATTTTCTGAGATACAGAATCTTGGGTTGTCACTAGCTGTAAGCCATAATCATCAAAAATAAAAGAAAGAAATGCTTGAAATATATCACTCTGTGTGTAAAGCATCTAAATAAAATATATGAGTTTCACTTTTTGAATTTAATTACTGAAATAAATAAACTTTTTGATGATATTCAAATTTTTTGAGATTGCTATGTGAGACTTTATAGTTAACCACACTGGCAAAGTTCCTGGTACCTAACAATGGACTTTTCACGGGTTTCTGTATAAACTCCTCATCCTTTAACCACTTAAGGACCACCCCATGTACATTTACTGTGGCAGGGCAGCCCTTAAGCTGAAAACCACGTGATTTTTCTGTTGTCTACTCTGGGGCGCGCACGCACCACTGGAGCCGCGCTCCCATTGTGATTGGACAAGGTGGGAGCCAATCAGCGGGTCCGGCGGCCTACGTAAATGAGGCAGACCGCTGTTCTGTCACAGAGGGAGAGAGAGATCTTGTGTTCCTGCTAATCATGATGTCTCTCTTCCTACAGTCAGTCCATCCCCAGTTAGAAAGCATTCCCTAGGAGCACACTTAACCCTTTGATTGCTCCTGATGTTAACCCCTTTCCTGCCAGTGTCATTTATACAGTGACAGTGCTTTTTTTTTTCAGCACCAATCACTGTATTGGTGTCACTGGTCCCCAAAAAGTGTCACCCAAAAAGTGAGACTGGGGCGGAGGTTCACCTTTTTGGTGTCAGATTTGTACGCCGCAGGTGGCAGTCATTTCTAAAAATCGCTGATCGCCACCATTACTAGTAAAAACAATTTAAAAAAATTAAAAAGTCCATATATCTATCCCATAGTTTGTAGACGCTATAACTTTTTGCGCAAACAAATACATATACGCTTTTTGGGATTTTTTTTTTTTTTTTTACCAAAAATTTGTAGCAGCATACATATTGGCCTAAATTGATGAAGAAATTAGATTTTTAAAAAATGTTTTTTAATTGGATGTGTTTTATAGCAGCTCTACCCAGTATTGGGGAACCCAGCATTTCCCACAGGCCACACTGATAGCCCTTTTAAATAAACTTTTGGGCAAGGTAAATTTCGTTTAGGTGATTACCTTGAAGACTCGAGGTTGAAGACTAGGGCGGAAATACAGTTGTTGTTTAATCCACCATTGGACCCGTAGCGGATGCAGCAACTTACCCATTTTCTTAGCTCTCTACTTCGCCGGGGGGGGGGGGGGGGGCGGGGGCGGGTGGTCAAACTGCTCGAATACGCCGTTGGAAAATGTATGCTTGGTAGAAGCACCTTCTGCCCATGGGGTACCGGAGACATATAAAGTGCTAACACATCCTCCTGAGGGATTCCTCCAGAAATGGGAAAGAGATTTGAACACCGTTGTTGGAGTTCAAGATGAATTAGTATCATATTTCTGGAGGTTTACTTCCTGGCTGATACAGCCAGGTGGCCTAGGTTGGAGTGTAGCCAGTTAAGCCTTATGCCCCGTACACACGGTCGGATTTTCCGATGGAAAATGTCCGATCGGAGCGTGTTGTCGGAAATTCCGACCGTGTGTGGGCTCCATCGGACATTTTCCATCTGATTTTCCGACACACAAAGTTGGAGAGCAGGAGATAAAATTTTCCGACAACAAAATCCGTTGTCGGAAATTCCGATCGTGTGTACACAAATCCGACGGACAAAGTGCCACGCATGCTCAGAATAAATAAAGAGATGAAAGCTATTGGCCACTGCCCCGTTTATAGTCCCGACGTACGTGTTTTACGTCACCGCGTTTAGAACGATCGGATTTTCCGACAACTTTGTGTGACCGTGTGTATGCAAGACAAGTTTGAGCCAACATCCGTCGGAAAAAATCCTAGGATTTTGTTGTCGGAATGTCCGAACAAAGTCCGACCGTGTGTACGCCCTATAACTCTGCATGACAATACTGACTCCGGTCTGTCTATGAGAATTCCTGATTAGCACGTCTGCAAACAAAGCTTCAAAGAGAGCCACTGCTACCAAGATGATTGATGGGTTAAGCTAAGATTTGACCCAGGTCGGACAGTGACGATTCATGGACAAGTGCTGCCCCCTAGTGGAGAATACAGCATGCTTCCCGGAGAATAGATAGATATTAGGAATACCTCTTGGCAATATTTATGGGGAGGAGGCAAGTGGGGGTGGCTACGAGTGGGCGTGTAAGTTTGAGTACAAAGGAGCACACACAGGCAATTTGCCCTCTCTCTTTTCCGATGTTGGCCTTGGCCTGAGCCTCTTCCCCTTTCCCTTTGGATCATGGCTTGGGCCTAAGCCTCATGGCTCTGGCCCTTTCTCTTTCAACATCTTGGGGCAGATTGATGCTCGTTGAGATGAGTTAGGTAGTGGAAAACTTCCTGAGGTTGGAGAGAGGTTATGTCTGCCGGCGAAAGGACCCCTGTGTGATGCACAGACGTTCGTCTCGGGGGGATGTGTTCGCTCTGGAAAAGACATTATCGGTTTAGCGGATGTGCGCTCGTGTCACCCCTGTATGCCTGATCAACATATTTGAAGTACCATGACGTACACCTGCAGATAAGCTCCCATCAGCAGAGAACGGTAGTCATTGGTTGTTGTATGAACTCATATCCTGTGTTGACATTCACATCCTGTGTTGTCACATCCTGTGTAGGAAGCGATTGGCTGTTGGGGCCAGGGTTTCCTGTTTGTGACTTCCTTTGTGTGTGTGAATAAAACCTGAGAGCCGCTGCCCAGGAGGGGGCAGTCGTGCTGAGATGAGGACGTAAGCATGGTCATGTCTGTTTATTGGGGAAATGCAGGAGACATGGGTTTATTTAAAGATGCATTATACCATCAGACGGAAAGGGCGCTTAATAGCGCAAGAGTATAGTGGAATATCCACGACAGCAGCGGGGTCATATTCTATACTTTGCCCACTATTCTTCAGTGGCTAGTAAATATCAAGAGCTGAGTTATACGATCCTCACACGTTGGTATAAAGTTCTTTACCTGCTGCAGAAAATCTCTCCTGAAAGGATGAATACCCGTTGGCGTTGTGGAGAGGCAGAGGGTACCATGTTGCATATTTTTTGGTCCTTCCGGAATTTAGAGGAGTTTTGGTCTAAAGATGAGAGACATCATAGGGCAGCTCACCGACCATGATCTGGGATCTGACCCGGCCAGATATCTTCTTCATCTCTCAGATTTTTTAAAGCGTAAATATAAAAATTCAATGGTCGTCCATCTTCTTAATTGCGGCCAAGGCGTGCGTTCCGGCCCTATGGAAGCAGGAATCGCCTCCTTCGATTTCGCTGTGGCTCACAAAAATAGCTGGCATACGTGCCATGGAGAAAGGTATCGCAACTGTGCAAGGTAAAGAGGAGAACCTCCCGGACCATGTTATTGACGCCATTTTCTTGTCCATTGATTTTGATGACAGTGTCACTATGCACTTTCTTTTGTTACATTAATAAAGCACCAAATCCTAAGGCCTAGATGTAGTCGGAACCAGGCAGAAGATCAGGAAAGGCGACAGACAGCCGGAGTCAGGAAGTAGGTGGGAAGTCAGGGCAGGCAGCAGAAAGAATGGCCAAGGATAATTCAGGGTCAAACCTGATTAAAAATAATGATCACTAAGCAGAATACAGAAGAAACAGAACTGACAAGAGGTCTTGCCCAAGCAATGATAGAGTACTGTCTGTACGTTTGAACTGTTCTCTTGGTCAGAGGCCAACTGATAAGTGTGCAGAACAGGACGTCAGCCAAGAGGAAGATTTCGTCTGGCTCAGGAAAGGTGAAGCCTCTGAGTGCTTCAAAGGGGAGCATGGCAAAATGGTAGACTCCCAAAGGCATAAGCAAGAGCCATTGTATTTGTTACCAGTAACTTATGGAGTCCTGCTTGCCCTGAAATATGTGCCACAAATTTTTTTGCTAATAAAAAATAAATATGTCCACTAACTAAGCAAACTTTTTTTTTATATGGATCAAACTGAAAAAAAAAACAAAAAAAAAAACGGGTGTGGTAAGGTCCACTGCAAAATTGGAAAATATTCCTTAGCCACTCATCAGTTAAGGTGTTGTCATTATAACCTTAACAAGAGCATATAAATTAACCAATGAAATTCACTGGGTGAAACGAGGTTACTTAGGTAACAAAGGATAATATTAAGGCGTATGTATTCAAAAATTATTTTATTGATGTCAATAAAATCAATGGAGAGCAATACTCCTACTCAAATGTTCACTTTTGCATTGTCATAAATTACACCGGCAGAAACATCTTAGTGCAATACATATCTACTAAACATCCGACAAGGACATACATGGAACATGACAACATATAACCTATAAAAACTGTCATGATGCACAGAAAGGAGGTCATGCGATGCAAGTCTCATACTGGGTTCTATAAGTGGGTGTACATAAGTAAAGGACATCCATTCTGTGCATCGCCCCGGGGTGGAAGGCTGCTGGTGCCTGGTGGTATATACAGTATCTCACAAAAGTAAGTACACCCCTCACGTTTTTGTAAATATTTTCTTCTATCTTTTCATGTGACAACACTGAAGAAATGACACTTTGCTACAATGTAAAGTAGTGAGTGTACAGCTTGTATAACAGTGTAAATTTGTTGTCCCCTCAAAATAACTCAACACACAGCCATTAATGTTGTGAGATACTTTACATTTCCTATTCAGAGATAGCGTGGGGGTGATGATGGTGTCCCTCTGAGGGTCCTGGGATTGTGGACACTCTATTTGGGGGAGGGAAAAAAAGATCTTGGAATTTACATCTGAAGGGGACTTCATTCATGCATTCATTAATATCAAGCACAGTGGTGGGACGATGTTGGACAATAACCGTGGAAGCAAGGTAACATTCTCATTCACTGGGAGTGTATCATAAGCTGATGATGTAACGAAAAAGTTATTATAATCCTGTTGTCAAGTGGACCCACCCGTTCATGCACGTTTTGCTGATAATGATAAAGTCACAAGACGCGATATTCTCACTGTCAGTAATCACTCAGAGGGCAGAGCTTGTCACACTAACGAGTGGAACAGCGTCTTGGGTCTGGAGATATTACCATTTAAGCAGTCTATGTACAGGCATACCGTTACACAGGTGTACTCTTCCGTCAGGTATAGGCTTGCTTGTATCCTTGTTTAGCATGTGAACATCTAGTGCAGTGATGGCGAACCTTGGCACCCCAGATGTTTTGGAACTACATTTCCCATGATGCTCAACTACACTGCAGAGTGCAAGAGCAAATATGGGAAATGTAGTTCCAAAACATCTAGAGTGCCAAGGTTCACCATCACTGATCTAGTGGATGTAGGGCTGGTAAGTAAAGCATGGATGGTACTTTACCATACCAGCGCACAGCGATATACGTCGGCACAATGGCAGCGGTAGGCAAATGGGCATACCTGTACGTCCCCTTTAAATGGTGGGGCTAGCGGGTGCGTGCCCCCCCCGCATATAGCATGACCGTGCCCGTGGGACCCGCTGACTCCATGTCTGCCGGTCTCCCGGCAATCGTATCACGGAGCCTCAGAACGAGGAGATGCCTATGTAAACAAGGCATTTCTCCGTTCTGCCTAGTGACATGACAGAGATCACTGCTCCCTGTCATCGGGAGCAGTGATCGCTGTCATATGAGTAGTAGTCCATCCCCCCTACAGTTAGAATCACTCCCTAGGACACACTTAACCCCTTGATCGCCCGCTAGTGTTTAACCCCTTCCCTGCCAGTGTCATTTACACAATAATCAGTGCATTTTTCTAGCACTGATCGCTGTATAAATGACAATGGTCCCAAAATAGTGTCAAAAGTGTCCGACGTGTCCGCCATAATGTCGCAGTCACTATAAAAATCATAGATCGCCGCCATTACTAATAATAAAAAAAATAATAAAAATGCCATAAATCTATCCCCTGTTTTGTAGACACTATAACTTTTGCGCAAACCAATCAATATACGCTTATTGCGATTTTTTTACCAAAAATATGTAGAAGAATACATATCGGCCTAAACTGAGAAAATAAAATGTTTATTTATATACTTTTGGGGAATATTTATTATAGCAAGAAAGTAAAAAAATATTGCTTTTTTTTTTTTCAAAATTGTCTCTCTTTTTTTGTTTATAGCGCAAAAACTAAAAACCTCAGAGGTGATCAAATACCACCAAAAGAAAGCTCTATTTGTGGGGAAAAAGGACGTCAATTTTGTTTGGGTGCAACGTCGCACGACCGCGCAATTGTCAGTTAAAGTGAGGCAGTGCCGAATCGCAAAAAGTGCTCTTGTCAGGAAGGGTGTAAAATCTTCCAGAGCTGAAGTGGTTAAGAAACTCCGCCTCCGTGCCTGTACACATATGTACTTAAAGTGGAGTTCCACCCAAAAAAAAAATTTCATTAATGTGCATGAAATAATACAAAGAAAAACATTTGGAGAACATTTTTTTTTTTAACTTACCTTTTTATGCCTGTTGCTATGTGGTCCCGTGAAATCTTCCTTCTTCATCACCGCGGCTCCTTACGTCACTTCCCTCGGCGCCTCAGCTCTCTACTGCTCCTGGGAGATGTGTGTCATCATTTCCCAGGAGTCAGTGGGCAGCGCCGAGGGCTAGGCTGCCATAACAAGGGGGCGGGCACTTCCGACGCCGCCGCCCTTTGTTATGGCAACCTGTATACTTTACAGCGCCGCTACGGCGCATCACTGCGGTGGGGGGCGGTGCGTGCTGGTCGCTCAGCTGCACCGTATCCCGGAAATAAATGCTTGTGGGCTGCACATGCCCACAAGCAAAATGACAACGCCCAGCAATGAATAATATAAGTTTTCTTTTGGGTATTAAACGCGACACCAGGGGACGAATTGCGGTATTACATGGCAATGTATTAACTTCAGAAATTTTTTTTTTTTGTTTAAATTGTTAAATCTCGTTGGAACTCCGTTTTAAATATGATGCTTCCAAGCGGTAATCCATGATGGGGGTGGGGGGGCATGCTATGCTCAGTCCCTTAGTCATATGGGCAACAAGCTGCAACCCAATCTGGCTCGTCATCCACATGCTGGAGGGCCTTCCGCATTTGGAGTCACGTGATGTCCGTGACGTCAGCGCGTTTCGTCTGGACGGGCATGGCAAAATGGTAGACTCCCAAAGACGTAAGCAAGAGCCATTGGATTTGTTACCAGTAACTTATGGAGTCCTGCTTGCCCCGAAATATGTGCCGCAATTTTGTGCTAATAAAAAATAAATACGTCCACTAAGCAAACTTTTTTTTTTTTACACTTGAGTTTAATACCTTTCAGCCTTCTGAAATAGATTAAAAAATATTTGGAGCTGTCAGTGGTTAAGGAAGATCTTCTGTTATCAATCGTTCTGCCACCTTATCTTCGAAACACAGTAATCAAGCTGACTAGTTTCTCCTTAGCAGCAAAGATTGTACAGAAGCCTTTAATTTACCGGCTTGACTGCATCCTCTTGAAGCCTTTCCAGATGAAATTGCTTTATCTTTCTGGCATCCACGCAGGCGTGTTTAATAAATCAGGGCAAATAGCAATGGACAAGGTGCAGTAGCCATAAGAGCCGTCAGGTCTTAGATGACTGTTGCTGGACCCGGGCCTGGCTGGCCTATATGGCCTTTGCTAGAAGAAAATGTGTCAAAGTATTTATGGGTCAGATGAATCTCCTCATTCAGTGGGAATCTTGTGCTATTATATCAGTTGTTCTGTAGATTTCTGGTGCCCAGTCTCCAGCTCTTTGGCACCTATGGAGCCTCAGCCCAGTATTTTCCCGGCCCAGTTGTTTGACATAGAGCAGGGAGCTGAGTGTAATCTGAGACTTGAGGGGAGGGAAGGGACACACCCCTCTCTTACAGTCCCATAGGGAAACATGCGCAGCTGAGGCTGTAGGGAGCAATGGTTTACTCTGCCCCAGTTGGGAAGGTTAGGGTTAAAGTGTTGCTAAACCCACAACAGTAAAATCAGTCTGTATATGCAGTAAAGCATGCTTGTTATACTCACTGTGGAACCTAAGGGGTTAATCCTCTACATTGTGTAAAAAGGCTGTTTGATCCTGTCTTCTCTGATCTTCTCCTACTTCCACAGTCCCTAATCCATCTTCTGATAGAACAGAGCCTTGGGGGAACTCTGCACATGCTCAGTTTGGTTTGTATTGCTAGAGAGTTTTTTTTTTTTTTTTTTTTCTTGGGAGGGTGCATGTGATCAGCACAGGGCCAATCAGCACTTTCCAGACAGAGGGTCAGGGATCCTGCAGCCTCATAGGACAGTCAGAGGAGAATGAAAACACCCCCTGCAAGCTTTAACCAGACACTGATAGAAGTCACAAGTCTGCTATATACTGCTGATGAGCAAAGGTATTTAGCAGTTTATATTTACTAAAATAATTGTATTTCCATGTTTACTGTAGGAGGCCAGATATAGTGAATGCAAGCTCCTGGGTTTAGTAAAACTTTATTTGTACTTCCAGTTCTTTTCTTGGCAGGCTTTCCTGGGTCTGACCCACTGGTTCTGCATATAATAAAAGGGACAGTGGTCCGTACCCACGAGGCCGAAGAGAGAGAGCTATTGGAAGTTTAAGTATAAGAGTCCAGGGCTTACTATGCATGCACCAATGGCGCGTTGCCACAAGAGGAAATCTGTGCCAACTGAGCATGCACCAAAGACGCCTCACTGCGCCAACCCACACCTGCGCAGAAGACCTGATGGAAAAAGGCAGGAAAATACCCAGGAGGCGCACAGGAAGTGACCTCAACCTGATGGAAAAAGGGGGAAAATGCCCAGGAGGCACACAGGAAGTGACCTCAACCCGATGGAAAAAGGCGGGAGAATGCCCAGGAGGCGCACAGGAAGTGACCTCAATCTTTCCTATATAACCCTAGCCCAGACACTGCCAAATTGCTGGATTATCTTCAGTCCCCCCGTGTTCCTGTGCTAGTGTGTGATCTGTCTGAACTTGTTGTGACCTGGAAACCTATTTGACTACTCTTGATTGCTGCTTGCAATTGACCTCAGATTTGTACCTTGACCATTTCTACTTCTTTGACCATTTTGTACTCAGCTGCCAGATTGGAACCGACCCCGGCTTGGATCTCGACCATTCTTCTTCCGATTAACCCTTTTATACTTCATTGCCAAAAATACACTTTTTTTAAAATTAAAAAATAAGACAACAGTAAAGCTAGCCCATTTTTTTTATATTGTGCAAGATAATGTTACGCCGAGTAAATTGATACCCAACATGTGACGCTTTAAATTTGCGCCGGCTCGTGGAATGGCGACAAACTATTACCCTTAAAAATCTCCATAGGCGACATTTAAAAAATTCTACAGGTTGCATGTTTTGAGTTACAGAGGAGGTCCAAGGCTAGAATTATTGCGCTCACTCTAACGATCGCGGTGATACCTCACATGTGTGGTTTGAACACCGTTTTCATATGCGGGCGCTACTCACGTATGCGTTCGCTTCTGCACTGGAGATTGGCGAGACGGGGCACGTTTAAAAATTTTTTTTGTTATTTATTTTACTTTTTATTTTTACACTGTTCTTTTAAAAAAAATGTGTCACTTTTATTTTAATAGAAAAAAAAAGCATGGCAGGACCTCTTAAATATGAGATCTGGGGTCAAAAAGACTTCACATCTCATATTTAAAATGCAATTAAGAAAAAAAAAAAAATTGTCATTTGAAATTTTTTTTTTTTAAAATGGCCCTTTAAGAGCTATGGGCGGAAGTGATGTTTTGACATCGCTTCCGCCCTGCAATGGTATGGAGACGGGTGGGGGCCATCTTCTCCTCACTCGTCTCCATACCCGGGAAGGAGAAGAACCCGATCGCCTCCGCCGCTGCCGACGGCTCCGGTAAGCTGCGGAGGGCCTTGGAGTGCGGTGGGCTTTCCAACCGCTGATAAAAGCCATCTCTATTAGATTGTAAGCTCTTCTGAGCAGGGCCCTCTTAATCCTCTTGTATTTTATTGTATTATAACTGTATTGTCTCCTTTTAATATTGTAAAGCGCTGCATAAACTGTCGGCGCTATATAAATACTGTATAATAATAATAATAATCTTGCAGCGAATCCGCAGCAGAGACCACTATTATCGGAAAGCGGACCGCCGGCCGAAGAAGAGGATACCGGGGTTATGGTAGCTAGCTGCTGCCATAACAAAGATATCCCTCTTCAAAGTTAGGACGTATATCGGCGTGCGGCGGTCTGGAAGTGGTTAAAATTTTTCCTCATTCTATACCGCGTCGGCTTGAAATATAGTGGCAAATGTTTTTTACAGGGCATAACCATCCTCCTTTTTCACAGCATGGGCTTGGGACTGGCCATGGCGGAGTTAACTTCAAGATTATTAGAACAATCCAAGGGTATATGATTAGCTGCGCCCCCCTTTCTAGAACCACCAAACAATGTACAAGGTCTCATTGTAGAAGATACTACACATTTTAGTTACACGCATGCAGAGGATCATTATAGAGCAGATGGAAGCAAAAAAGGAAAAAGAACTTCTTACATTTACCCCCCACCGCCAAATAATTAGTATCCAGCTGTGGAAATTTAGGCATTTTGAAGGCTACTGTTTATTTCTCCAACAGATGCTCAGAGTCAGGAGCACCCAGCACCGCCTGGAGTCTGGACATTGGAGGTCTTCCCTTCGAGTAGCTGCAGCCCAGTGTGGGCCTTGCTATTAGATTGCATCGTTAATCTGGACACTGAGGGATAAAACATGGCTGTTAGATGGAGTCCGCCGCAGGCACAGGCTCTCTTTTCCGGGTGACAGCTTCCCTTTTGAACCCCGAACTGCGGGCGCAAAGTTAACCGCTTCAGCCCCGGACGATTTTGCCCCCTTCCCGACCAGAGCACTTTTTGCGATTCGGCACTGCGCCGATTTAACTGACAATTGCGCGGTCGTGCGACATGGCTCCCAAACAAAACTGTCGTCCTTTTTTCCGCACAAACAGAGCTTTCTTCTGGTGGTATTTGATCACCTCGGCGGTTTATATTTTTTGCGCTATAAACAAAAAATTGCGACAATTTTGAAAAAAAAAATGCATTATTTTTTACTTTTTGCTATAATAAATACCCCCCCAAAATATATATATAAAAAACAATTTTTCCCCTCAGTTTAGGCCGATAGCTATTCTTCTACATATTTCAGGCATTTTTATTGTAAATTTTTTTTTTATTTGTAATGGCGGCGATCTGCGATTTTTATCGGGACTGCGACATTATGGCGGACACGTCGGACACTTTTGACACTATTTTGGGACCATTGTCATTTATACAGCGATCAGTGTTATAAAAATGCACTGATTACTGTGTAAATGACACTGGCAGGGAAGGGGTTAAACACTAGGGGGCGATCAAGGGGTTAAGTGTGTCCTAGGGAGTGATTCTAACTGTGAGGGGGAGGGGCTATTAGTCACATGACAGGGAGCAGTAGATCTCTGTCATGTCACAAAGCATAACGGGGAAATGCCTTGTTTACATGGGCACTTCCCCATTCTGCGGCTCCGTGACACGATCGCCGGGAGACTGGTGGACATCGAGTCCGCCGGTCCCACGCACGTGCGCGCACCTGCTATCCCCGCCTCTTAAAGGGGAAGTACAGGTACGCCCATTTGCCCACCGCTGCCATTGTGCCGACGTATATCGGCGTGCAGCGGTCGGCAAGTGGTTAAATACACACATAGGATACACATAAGAGGAGTTGTTTTATCTACCAAATGATTTGTATTCTTTTCTGTCCAGTTCAGCGATTTACACAGCTCTGCCGCACAGCATAGTCCTTTCTGGAAAAGGCAGAAGACCTGATTTACGTCTGGTGCAGTTCAGTAATACAGTTTTATGTCTTGTTCCCCCCTCCCAGCCTGCGATTGGACAATAAAAGGAGAAGCAGCAGACTGATGAGCTCATTTTTCGGTCACTTTGCTCTCTTCTCCTATCAGCATATTCTTTGTTAGCACAGAAGCATTGCAACACAACTGATTGGCTCCTTGTTTGCAACTATTGGCTGCATTACAACTATTATCACCATAGCTTCCAACTGTTTCTGATTTCGAGGGACTGTCCCTGATTTGGAGCAATGTCCCTCTGTCCTCCTCATTTGTCCCTCATTTTTGGTCTGATCTATAGAGTTGTATATAAAATGCACTTTTTATCTTTCAAAAAGTGTTTCCCAGTGCTAAACCTTTCATCCAAATTCTAAATTGCTGCATTTGAATTTCAAAAGCCAATATAAAGGAATAGTAGTGGTAAAAAAAAAAAAAAAACACTTCTGGGTTTAACTAATCATTTTTTTGTAGAATTCTCCTTTAGGAGGCGTGGCAGGGGGCGTGTCCTATGCCTACATACTTTTGTTAATAGGTGTCCCTCGTTTCCATCTCAAAAAGTTGGGAGGTATGTTATTACTGCTGTAGTATTATTATTAGCATTGCAACTATTATTACTGCTGTATTATTATTGTTATTATTATTATTAGAACTATTGCTACAGTATAAAAACAAAGAAGGGGAAGGCGCAAACCCCTAATGCATTACCTGGGTAAAAACTGAATTTATTGATATGAAAAGCAACCAATACAATGCATACTCACAAAGGTGGACAAGTATATAGCAAGTACATAGAAGGATGATATGAGGTAGAAACTCCAAGTGTTGCTGCAGCCTCACATATGCACGCTAACCCGTTTCGGGGGGCGCACCCCCTTCTTCAGAGCTGTGCTAACCAGCACAACTGAATACCTTGTGTTTAAATGCAGCAAAGCACACTGAACTCCACCCTCACCCAGCCGGGGCTGTGCTTTGCTGCATTTAAACACGAGGCATATGGTTGTGCTGGTTAACACAGCTCTGAAGAAGGGGGTGCGCCCCCCCGAAACGCGTTAGCCTGCATATGTGAGGCCACAGAAACACCTAATAATAATGCAACAGTTCAGCATAGAGGTCAGTCTTTTCTTAACATTCCTAATCCCTATTTTTTTAGAAAAGAGTCCATTGCTGACATCTTCTGGGAAGACTGCAAGTCCTAGCAATCCCCCAACATGTGGAAGGCTTCAGGACACAGGTTTGTAGCAGCTTTGCTGGAATCAGGAACAAAAGCACTAGCCCACATCTCGCTGGCTGTCTGTGTTTTTCCTTTCCATGCAGCAGACTGTGTGTTGTAGGACTACAGGTCTCAGCAGCTCCAGGCTCCCCAGGCAGGCAATGCCCAGTGAGGGCAGAAAAAAAAAAAGAAGATAGCTGATGCAGGGACAAGAAAAGCCCCTCTGGGCAGATGGTGTGCTGTTTACATTGCAGCAGTCAGCCTCTTTTGTCCCATATGGCTGGACTCTATCCGGGCAAAACTCCTTCCTAATTTATATGCACAGGAGAGGGGCAGAAGCAGGCCAAGAAAGACCCAGGAAATAAGTTAACCCTTTCCCTCCCTGCCGGTCAGCAGCTACACTAGCTAGTGCACTGCCAAAAAATGAGTTTGTTTTCGTTTCATTCGTTTTTGGGTTTTTTTTTCGTTTTTCGGGTCATTTGTTATGATCGAAATTCGTAAATTGGTAAATTCTTAAATTCATAAATTTAGAAAATTCGTAAATTCGTAAATTTGAAAAATTCTTAAATTCTTAAATTTGAAAATTCGAAAATAAGAAAGAAAATCTGAAAATTCGAAAGAATGAAAATCCAAAAATTCAAAATAATAACGAACTAACTAACTAATAATAACTAACTATAAAAAATATAGGTATTGGAATTTCCTTTCAAATTTGACTGTTAGTGAATGTAACGAATACGAATTTATCCAAAGTTACAAATTGTCCGAAATAACGAATGCCGCTTCTAAACAAATGGAATGAAATAAATTATTATTAATAATAATAATAATAATAATAATAATAATAATAATAAAAAGTTTTTTTATCATATATTATTATATATTATTATTGTTTTTTATTATTATTAATTATTTCCGTTCAATTCGTTTAGATGCGGCATTCGTTATTTCGGATAATTCGTAACTTCGGATAAATTCATATTCGTTACATTCTCTAACAGCCAAATTTAAAAAGGAAACTCCAATACTTAGAATTTAATAGTTAATTTTCGGCTTTTCGAATTTTCAGGTTTTCCAATTTTCGGATTTTCGTTCTTTTGAATTTTCGTTCTTATTTTTGGATTTTTTGAATTTTTGGATTTCCGAGTTTCCGAATTTCCGAAATTTAGAAATTACGAATTTACGAATATTCTGAAAAATGTGATAAACGGGTTTGCATTAATTCGGATATTTCCGAATATATGAATTTGTCAAAATTAGTTGAAAACTGAATTCGTAGCGAAAAAATTGCACATGTGTAGTTAGCAGTTTCTACATAAATACCAGTGCAGTGCAGACAGGGCTAACATACTCCCAGGCACCCTGTCAGCACCGGCTTACAAGCAGAGCGTTCAGGGAAGGAGATGGAGGTGGCCGGTGATGGAGGTTTTGACGGAGGGGTGAGATGGTGGCTGTATGGTCTACCCTTCTAGTGGCAGGGATCCTCAGTTAGGACCCCCTGAATAACAGAACTATCCTATGGACTGGGTCTGGAACCCCCGATGTACAAGACCTTGTGAAATATATAGTAGTTTCCCTCCTGGCTGCTGTGTTGAAGAGGACAGTGTAAAGTAGACATGTGTAATTTCAACAAATTTGATCATTTGAAAATATTCGAATTAACGAAAACCCGTTTAACAATTTTTTTCCGAATATTCGTAAATTAGAATATTTGAAAATTCGTAAATTTGAATATTCGAAAATTCGTAAATTCGAAAATTGAAAAAATCGGAAATTCGAAAAGCCAGAAATTTGAAAATGTGAAAACTCGAAAATTCAGAAATTCAAAATTTAAAAATTCTGAAATTTTTAGACATTCGGAAATCCGAAAAGAACAAAAATAAGAACGAAAATCCGAAAATAAGAAAATCTGAAATAATAACTAACTAATAATAACTTAACTATTACTAACTATTAAATTATAGGTAATTGGAATTTCCTTTCAAGTTTGGCTGTTAGAGAACGTAACGAATATGAATTTATCCGAAGTTACGAATTATCCGAAATAACGAATGTCGCATCTAAACGAATGGAACGTAAGACATTAATAATAATAAATAACAATAATAATAATAATAATAATAAAAACGTTTTATTATTATTAATTCATTCCATTCTATTTGTTTAGATGCAGCATTAGTTATTTTGGATAATTCGTAACTTCAGATAAATTCGTATTCATTACGTTGACTAACAGCCAAATTTGAAAAAAAATGTAATAGTTAGTTATTGTTAGTTAGTTGGTTATTATTTAAAATTTTCGGAATTTCATTATATTGGAACCTCGGGTTACGAGCATAATCCGTTCCAGGAGAATGCTTGTAATCCAAAGTACTCGCATATCAAAGCGATTTTCCCCATTGAAGTCAATGGAAACGAAAATAATTTGTTCCGCTTTGACTTCAATTGCGCTCAAGCGTTTTGGAGTGTCCCATTCCCCATCGTCCCCCTCCTGTTACAAGTTTTTTTCAGAAATAAATACTAAAAAGTCATCCCCCTAGACCAGGGGGTCTCCAAATTTTCTAAATAAAGGGCCAGTTTACTGTTCTACAGACTTTAGGGGGGCCGGACTGTGGCCAGTGGAAGTAAAAAAATGCCCCAGCGTCCATGGGAGTAAACAATGTCCCATCATTGGTTTTAGTGGGAGTAATAGCTCCTCATTGTTAGTGTCAGTAGAAGGAATAGTGCCCTATTGTTGGTGTCAGTGGGAATAATAGTGCCTCATTATTAGTGGGGGGAATAGCACCCCATCATTGGTATCAGTAGGAGGAATAATCTCCCACCACTGGTGTCAGTGGGAGGAATGGTGCCCCATCATTGGTGTCAGTGGGAGGAATAGTGCCCCATCATTGGTGTCAGTGGGTGGAATAGTGTCCCATCATTGGTATCAGTGGGTGGAATAGTGTCCCATCATTGGTATTAGTGGGGGGAATAGTGTCCCATCATTGGTATTAGTGGGGGGAATAGTGTCCCATCATTGGTATCAGTGGGGGGAATAGTGTCCCATCATTGGTATCAGTGGGGGGAATAGTGTCCCATCATTGGTATCAGTGGGAGGAATAGTGTCCCATCATTGGTATCAGTGGGGGGAATAGTGCCCCATCATTGGTGTCAGTGGGGGGAATAGTGCCCCATCATTGGTGTCAGTGGGAGGAATAGTGTCCCATCATTGGTATCAGTGGGGGGAATAGTGTCCCATCATTGGTATCAGTGGGAGGAATAGTGTCCCATCATTGGTATCAGTGGGGGGAATAGTGTCCCATCATTGGTATCAGTGGGAGGAATAGTGCTCCATCATTGGTGTCAGTGGCAGGAATAGTGCCCCATCATTGGTATCAGTGGGGGGAATAGTGCCCCATCATTGGTGTCAGTGGGAGGAATAGTGTCCCATCATTGGTATCAGTGGGGGGAATAGTGTCCCATCATTGGTGTCAGTGGGAGGAATAGTGCTCCATCATTGGTGTCAGTGGCAGGAATAGCACCCCATCATTGGTATCAGTGGGAGGAACAGTGCCCCACCACTGGTGTCAGTGGGAGGAATGGTGCCCCATCATTGGTGTCAGTGGGAGGAATGATGGGAGGAATGATCGCCCATCCTTGGTGGTGTTAGTTGTGGAAGGAATAGTGCCCCAAGGGCCGAATAGAGGCAAGCAAAGGGCCACATCTGGCCTCAGGCCCGCAGTTTGGAGACCACCGCCCTAGACGGTTTACTGAGCTGAAGTAAATGGACTGTTGCTGTGTGCCAAGCTGTCTCTGCACTGTTTTGGGAAAGAAGCAGTTAAATCTACTGCGCCCCCTTCGGGTGTAGGGCTACAACTACTTCTGCTCACTCCATCCATCACATCCACACTAATGTGAGCGGCTAACATGGGTAAGTACATGGTTTTCAAGTGTTTATAAAGTGGTTTCCTTCTATTTCCTTATTATTCTCCATTCCCTTAGCAGTTCTCCAGCCTTTAGGACATCTATCAGATACATACTGACCACGCTCTAACCACTCGCCAAAACCCGCTATGGGATTTCGGTAAGTGGCCACACTGTCAGTGAGCATTACCTAGCCTAATGGGTTACGTAAAAAAACAATCTGCATCACCGTTTTCACTGACCGATGCCGGTAGAACAGCAGAGACTTCATATTTATCACCGAAAGAGGATTTCCAACCCTTCAGCTTGGCAGGAATTCCTCACATAGAGACACCTCTGTCTGCCGGCGGGACGCACAGGAATAAGTGCAGCTTCTGTCCATCACACAACTCCCAAAGATGCTTCTTTTTTAAGGTAAAAGTTAATGTATTTTCCGTGTATTTTAAAGCAGTATTCAGCAGTATTCAGCCCCCCCTGAGAGCCCCCTGAGTCAATAGGGGCAGTAGAAAAAAAAACAAATATACTCGCACTGAAAGTGATCAGTGAAAAAAAATCTAATAATAATAATACTAACCACTTCAGCCCCGAAAAATTTGCCCGCTCAATGACCGGGCCATTTTTTTGCGATTACGGCACTGCGTCGCTTTAACTGACAATTGCGCGGTCGTGCAACGTTGTACCCAAACAAAATTGACGTCCTTTTCCCCCCCACAAATAGAGCTTTCTTTTGGTGGTATTTGATCACCTCTGCGGTTTTTATTTTTTGCGCTATAAACAAAAAAAGAGCGACAATTAAAAAAAATACAAAAAACACAGTATTTTGTACTTTTTGCTATAATAAATACCCCCAATTTTTTTTTTTTTTTAGAAAAGCTAATTTTTTCCTCCGTTTGGGCCGATATATATTCTTCTACATATTTTTTGGTACTAAAAATCGCAATAAGTGTATATATTGATTGCTTTGCACAAAAGTTATAGTCTACAAACTATGGGAAAGATTTATGGCACTTTTATTATAATTTTTAATTTTACTAGTAATGGCGGTGATCTGCCATTTTTATCGGGACTACGACATTGCGGTGGACAGATTGGACACCTTTGACACATTTTTGGGACCACTGACATTCATGCAGTGATCAGTGCTATAAAAATGCACTGATTACTGTATAAATGTCACTGGCAGGGAAGAGGTTAACACTAGGGGGCGATCAAGGGGTTAACTGTGTTCCCTAGGTGTGTTCTAACTGTGGGGGGGGCTGACTAGGGGAGGAGACCGATCAGTGTTCATTATTAGTATGTACACCCATAGGTGTGCGCAGCCTATTGCATTAGGGTGTGCACCCCAAAGCTCCAACACATATGAGTTTGACATGTTTACCGGCCTCTTCCCCGCTCTCCATCCTGAAACAATGGGGGGAAGGGGGAGCAAGGGAGCACATGGGTGATCCGGGCAACAGAAGGAAGAGGAACAGGGAAAGGACGGGTGATGGTCCTCAGCTGAATGTTGACAAAAGGGAGAGGAGGAGAAGCCTACTTTCAGCTGCTGCAGGAGGAAAATACAGATTAGTTCCACTAAATTCCACCCCCCGCCACCTCTCCTGTCCAGGTTCTGAGGGTCGGCAAGAAAGGATTGCGGTTTACCTATCAGCTGGCCACCATTGACAGGTTGCCAACCCCAGGATTAGGGTGTGCCCAGGCACACCTGGCACACCCCTTGCGCACGCCTATGTGTACACCCAATCTCTCTCCTCACCCCTGACGGAACCAGGATTTGTGTGTTTACACACAAAGATCCCGGTTCTCGCTCTGTCACAAGCGATCGCGGGTGCCCAGCAGTCATCGTGCCTGTCGGGCACTTGCATCGGCTCCAGGGGCACGCTGCGTGTGCGCGTGCGCGGGCCTCCTACAGTGTCTTAGGGGAGCCAACCTGCCGCAGTAAAACTGCAGCGGCTGGTCGGGAACCGGTTGATCTCCTAAACGTAACCCATCAGGAGGGACGTTTAGGAGCATTCTAATTGGTCGGCGCCGACCAATTAGAACCCACGTTAGCCCGTCCTCTTAGTGGGGAAGAAGAGTGAATGCCGAGGGGGTTTCTAAGCCCCGGACCCCTGAGGCGGCTTTACCGGGGCTCAGAAAGGGAGGTTGCCGCCCTGCAGGTCAGCAGGACGGGGAAGGGGGGGGGGTGAGGAGATTTTTCTGTAAAGGTGAACTTACACTTTAAGCTTCTTCAAAATGGGCAGTTTTGATTTTTCCGGTTCGGCTCCCATAGACTTCAATGGGGTTTACGGCTCGGGTTAGAACTTTCCCCCTGGTCGGCCCATGTCTAAACACCGGTGGTGAGTGAGCCATAATTGTAGAAGGTTGGACCATTGTGTTAATGTCAGGTTTCCTTTAAATGCTGATTTCAAGAAATATTTGCAATGAAAGCAAACAACCTTTATTGGGCGTCCAATGCAACCTGATGAATATCTGCGTTTTCACAATCTGAAGCCCTGTTTTTTCTTTTTTTTTTTTTTTATTTATGGATGACCTTCAATGGCAAAGATTCCGCGTGAAATTGCCGAATGACTAATGGCCGTGATAAAAATCAGCAAAGGCTCTATTCCGGGCTGAATTATTGGATCCTTAAACCACGGCGATTTTTGAAAGTAGAAACATAAGACGGTAATCAGAAAACTGACACCGCGGTAATAGCGGCCGACTGAACCGTTACTCGCTCGCTGCTTGAGCGTTTAGTATTTAAATGGGAAATCATGAAAAAGAGACTCGAGATTTAAAAAAAAAAAAATGAGATGTAAAGGACGATTGCTAATCACATACCGATGGCAGCATTTTAGGTTATTTTACTTTTCAACAACCTTGTGTTAAAGCGGCTGACAGGCAAAAAATAAAATAAAACATATGCAGTACGCCATGGTTTACCATTTAACCCTTTTGCTGCCAGAGCCCTTTCTGCACACATATACATATTAGGTCTTAAGATTACTGAACCCCCCCCCCCCAAACAATTTTAAACTTCCTGAAAGCAGAGACCCCGAAGAATAAAATGGTGGCAATTGCAACGTTTGTTACTATTTTGTAACATATAACAGATGAGGTTGCGTTGAGCAAATAGATACCAGATGTAGCACCCTCCTAGTTTGGTAGGCTGCTAGCTAAATTTAGTTGGCTCCTCTGTAGGCAGAGCCGCAGAGGTGCACGAATAATTGTGTTAGTTGCTGTGCAGTGTCTTGCAGGTTGCTGATCTGCTGCTTCCCCCGTGTCTTATGACCAGGGATTTTTTTCAGCAGGAACTAGGGGGGAACTCAGCTCCACCACCTCTGGCTCAGGTCTTCTGCTCCCTGCTCACCACTATCACTTGGTAACACTGAAGTCCAGCTTCTGTGTTTACAAGTGATAGCTTATCTCCCAGTAGCTCCCACAGGTCAGATCCCAAGGGAGGTACAGAACAGGTGCCCAGGGTTCAGTGCAGTCATGGGCAGGAGAGGGTGCGTGGTAGGCTTCACCCTCTGTGGTCTCCATTTTTCCCTGGTGACCAGTTGTTGATGCTCCTACTGCATAATCTCCCTTGCAAGTGACTGTAGTATAGTATAGTATTCTGGGAGGTACTACAGCCGGATAGGTGCTTCAGCTTAATATTGCAACAAAGGTAAGAAATATGACAGATGGTGGAGCTTTTAAGAAGGGGGGAGAAGATGAGGGCAGTGGAGGGAGGGGTTGTATGCAGAGGGAAGAGCTACTATTTGATGCCATTTGGTAGGTATGTGTGTGTGGCGGGCATGGTTGAGTTCCTGCACCTATTCTCTGAGAAAAAAAGCCCTGCTTATGACATACCTGTACTTGTGCTGAGAGACTGTGCTGTACAGCTGACAGATGTCCTTACAGATATCTTTAACATTTCGCTGAGCCAGGCGGTTGTCCATACCTGTCTTAAATCCACCATCCTAATTCCAGTGCCAAAGAAGACACCTGTGTCCTGTTTGAATGACTATCGTCCTATAGCGCTAACTCCAATAATGATGAAGTGCTTTGAGAGGTTAGTCATTCATCACATTAAGTCCAGTCTTTCAAACACGCTGGACCCATATCAGTTTACATACCGTCCAAACCGTTCCACGGACGACGCAGTATCTTCTACTCTTCACTTGGCCCTTACCCACTTAGAACAGAAGGACTCTTATGTTAGAATGCTGTTCATTGACCTTAGCTCAGCATTTAATACAATAATTCCTCAGCAACTTATCACTAAATTGAACTCGCTGGGCCTCAACCTGCCCCTCTGTAATTGGATCCTGGACTTTTTAACCTGGAAGACCTCAGTCAGTCCGTGTTGGCTGCAGCACGTCGAGCACAACCACACCGAGCACCACCACACCGAGCACGGGTGCCCCACAGGGATGTGTGCTCAGCCCGCTGCTCTTCACACTGCTGACCCACGACTGTACTGCCAAGTTCAGCTCCACAACTGTGGTGGGTCTCATCAGCCACAATGATGAAACACTCTACAGAAAGGAAGTGGAACAACTGGTTAAATGGTGTAGTGCAAACAACCTGTTCCTTAATGTAAGCAAAACAAAGGCGGTTGTGATGGATTTCAGGAGAAATTCTGTTGCTCACTCCCCACTGACCAAGTGACAGCTTGACTGTGGAGAGAGTAAGCAGTATTAAATTCCTGGGAGTACACATTTTAGAGGATCTTACCTGGACAACCAACATCACGTCACTAACCAAGAAGGCACAACAGCGCCTATATTTTCTCCGCCGCCTTAAAAAAGCCAGTCTCCCCCCACTTATCCTTACTACATTTTATAGGGGAACCATTGAAAGCGTGCTGACCAGCTGCATCATTGTCTGGTATGGGAACTGTAGTTCTGCTGACCGCAAGACCCTGCAGCTGCTAGAGAAGACTGCTGAAAAGATTATTGGTGTCTCTCTCTTCTCCATCCTGGACATTTTCTATACACGATGCTTCAGAAAAGCTACCAGTATCGTGAGGGATCCTACTCATCCCTCCCACTCTCTCTTTCAGCTCTTGCCATCAGGTAGAAGGTACTGGAGTATCAAAACCAGGACTGTCAGGCTGTTCAACAGTTTTTTCCCCCAGGCTGTGGGAGCCTTCAACTCCAATCCTCTTTGAAACCTCTTCTATTCCTATATACAGTCAGGTCCATAAATAATGGGACATCGACACAATTCTAATCTTTTTGGCTCTATACACAACCACAATGGATTTGAAATGAAACAAACAAGGTGTAAATACCCTCAAATTAAAGCTGAAAGTCTGCAGTTAAATCACATCTTGTTCGTTTCATTTCAAATCCATTGTGGTGGTGTATAGAGCCAAAAAGATTAGAAGTGTGTCGATGCCCCATTATTTATGGACCTGACTGTATTGTGATCAGGAACGTCTCACGTCGCCTCCTTTTTACTCTTGAATATGCACTAGACACTTTTATAAACACTTGCTGCTACAAAGACTTTTGGAAACATATAGTATATGTACAGTTGCGTAGTTCCCAGATGTGTATTCCTCACTGTGTTTTTATTCTTTGTACATCTGGTTATAATTATGTTTAATTTGTATGTAGCACCGTGGCCCTGTGAGATATGACATTTTGTTCTACTGTATGTTCTTACGTGTAGTGGAATGACAATAAGGCTTGACTTGACTTGACTTCTGGAGTGTTCTAGAACAGCAATCGCCAACCAGTGGTCCATGGACCACTGATGGTCCAGGAGAAAATTTTGGTGGTCCCCAGGGATTCTGCCGCAAATCAACATTGTGGCAGAAGTATACGGCCCAATGTTGTTTCCGGTGTTATTTTCCTCTGTAGTTCCAGCTCCTGTGAACTCAGAGGGAGGCACCGGGAGTAGTACAGAGAGCAGGAGGTGAAGAAGGAGGGAACTTCCAATGGCAGCGCTGGTCACAGACTGTGGGAGGGAGCACAGAGCTTGAGCACATGGCTGGATAAGGAGGTGAGATATAATGATAAGTCTGTGTAAGGCAGCAGTGTGATGTGGGGGGTCAGAAGGGGACAGAGAGCTGGAATCATGTGTGTATAAGGCAGCAGTGTGATCCAGGGGGAAGGGGGCAATGAGCCAGAGCATTGTGTATAAGGCAACAGTGTGATGGGGAGGGGCATTGTGTGTATAAGGCAGCAGTGTGATGGGGAGGGGGCAGAGAGCCAGAGCATTGTGTGTATAAGGCAGCAGTGTGATGGGGAGGGGGCAGAGAGCCAGAGCATTGTGTGTATAAGGCAGCAGTGTGATCCAGCGGGAGGGGAGCAGAGACCCGGAGCCTTGTGTGTATAAGGCAGCAGTGTGATGGGGGGCAGAGAGCCGGAGCATTGTGTATATACGGCAGCTGTGTGATTCAGGGGGAGGGGGCTGAGAGCTGGAGCCTTGTGTGTATAGGGCAGCAGTGTGATCCAGGGTTAGGGGGGCAGAGAGCCGGAGCATTGTGTGTAAGACAGCAGTGTGATCCATGGGGATGTGGGCAGAGAGCTGGAGCATTGTGTGTATAAGGCAGCAGTGTGATCCAGGGGGAGGGGGCAGAGAGCTTAAGCATTATTTAGGGATCTCCAGCCAATTCCTGGAGAGGCTTGTCCAGAAGGTGGAGGGAAAGCCCATAAATACACAGAGACCTGGCATTCTGGGAGCAGAGTCCTGGGTCCAGCCATCTGGAGGAGACCCCTGTGCTCGGGGCTCTGCTCCTGGGGCAGAGAGGAGAAGGGGAGACGACTTAGGAGTTTGGTGCAGCCTTTAAGGTCTCAGCTAGGCATAGCTGAGGACCCTGCTATCAGAAGACAGACTGGGTCAGCATGGAGTTAAAGCAGCTAGAAGTTCTGGAGGGAGGGAGGGAGCTCCATTTTTGTGGTACTGAGTGAGTACTTAATCCATCCATCCAAGGGAAAAGCGACTGTAGAGTGCAATATCCTATATCAAGACTGGGTGCAGCCAGGAGTTGTACAAGTCAACCACAGGCACACCATTTCTCAGCGACTGAGCTTAGTACAGCTATGAGCAGTGGAAGACAGCCAGGAGTTGTACTACTATTACTACTACTACCACCACTACTACTAGGTGAAATAAAGTACATTTCAGCCTAAAGTTGTGCAATACAGATTGCAATCAAGCGAGGTACAGGAATGTAAGGCAGAGGGAGAGTCAGGACACAAGCCGAAGTCAGGATCGAAGCTGAGGTCGGTTTACAGCTGGGCAGTAAAATACAGGAATGTAAGACATAGGCAGAGTCAGGATACAAGCTAAGCTAAGGTCAGTTTACTGTCGGGCATTAAGGTACAGGAACATTAGGCAGAGGAAGGGTCAAGATACAAGCCAATGTCAGTTTACTGTAAGGCAGCAAGGTACAGGAACATAAGGGTGAGTCAGGATCAAAGTCAAGGTCGGTTTACAGCGGGGCAGTGAAGTACAGGAACGTAAGGCAGAGGCAGAGTCAGAATACAAGCCAAGGTCAGTTTACTGTAAGGCAGCAAGGTACAGGAACATAAGGCCGAGTCAGGATTGAAGCTGAGGTCAGTTCACAGCTGGGTAGTTATGTACAGGAACATAAGGCAGAGGCAGAGTCAGGGTACAAGCTAAGATCAGTTTACTTTTGGGAATCAAGATACAAGAACGTAAGGCAGAGGCAGAGTTTGGATCAAAGCTGAGGTCAGTTCACAGCTGGGCAGTGAAGTTCAGGAAAATAAGGAAGAGGCAGTGTCAGGATACAAACCAGGGTCAGTTTACTGTCAGGCATCAAGGTACAGAAATGTAAGGCAGAGGCAGTCAGGATTGAAGCTGAGGTCAGTTCACAGCTGGGCAGTGAAGTACAGGAATGTAAAGCAGAGTCAGGATCGAAGCTGAGATCGGTTCACAGCTGGGCAGTAAAGTACAGGAATGTAAGGCAGGGTCAGGATACAAGCCAATTTTTGGATGTAGGACACAGATGACTGTGGAACACAAGATAAGGACCAGAGGCCAGAACACAGTGACACTCAATTAGAAGACAGGAGAAAAGCCAGGACACAAGCCAAAGGTCTATATTAAAAGGAAAGGGGGGAGAGGAAATGTGAGACTTTATATGAGACAAATGCAATCAGGCATCTCCATCCCTAAATCTATGATAAAGAAAAAAGTTTGGGACTTTGTATGAGGCACAGAATATAAACTGGGTGAAAAAACTTTTAGTGACTTGTACATATATGAAAATTTTTCACATACTGTATACATATACTGCAATGTGACATGATATATGTGTATGCTAATAAAAAACATTATTATAATTCTCAGTTTATATTCTATGCCTCATACAAAGTCCCAAACTTTTTTTTCTTTATCACATGCCAAAGGTCATCAACAGCCGGACAGCGACGTACAAGAACGTAAGGCAGAGGAAGAGTCAAGATACAAGCCAAGGTCAGTTCACAGCCAAACAGTGAGGTACTGAATCAGGAAGCAGGATACAGAGTTCAAACACAGGCCAAGGTCACAAAAGGTAGACTGGAATCCAAAGACAGGTCCAAGGTTGTACATGGGAAGGCTAAGGGTAGCAGGTCAGGTCACAGGTAAATCAGGGACTTGCTGAAGACCATTCAGCCATCTGTCCAAGTCACAATCCAGCTTAAATAGGCAGTTTGTTGCCAATCCCAGTGCTGTGCATGCACGTGTGCACACTTATGCCCCGTACACACGCTCGGATTGTTCGATGGGAGCTTGATGTCGGAAATTCCGACCGTGTGTAGAGTCCATCGGACATTTTCCATCGGAATTTCCGTCACACAAAATTTGAGAGCTGGATCTCAAATTTTCTGACAACAAAATCCGTTGTCGTAAATTCCGATCGTGTGTACACAATTCCGACGCACAAAGTTCCACGCATGCTCGGGATCAAGCAGAAGAGCTGCACTGGCTATTGAACTTCATTTTTCCCGGCTCGTCATATGTGTTGTACGTCACCGCGTTCTAGACATTCATAATTTCCGACAAGATTTGTGTGACTGTGTGTATGTAAGACAAGTTTGAGCCAACATCTGTCTGAAAAAATCCATGGATTTTGTTGTCGGAATGTCCATCCGTGTGTACAGGGCATAATATGTTCACAAGTGCTTGCTAATACATGTCTTGTAGTGAGATTTTATGAGCAATAGTCTTCTCATTCTAGCATATAATCAGGTCCATAAATATTGGGACATTGACACAATTCTAATCTTTTCGGCTCTATACACCACCACAATGGATTTGAAATGAAATGAACAAGATGTGCTTTAACTGCAGACTTTCAGCTTTAATTTGAGAGTATTTACATCCAAATCAGGTGAACGGTGTAGGAATTACAACAGTTTGTATATGTGCCTCCCACTTTTTAAGGGACCAAAAGTAATGGGACAATTGGCTGCTCAGCTGTTCCATGGCCAGGTGTGTGTTATTCCCTCATTATCCCATTTACAAGGAGCAGATAAAAGGTCCAGAGTTATTTTCAAGTGTGCTATTTGCATTTGGAATCTGTTGCTGTCAACTCTCAATATGAGATCCAAACAGCTGTCACTATTAGTGAAGCAAGCCATCATTAGGCTGAAAAAACAAAACAAACCCATCAGAGAGATAGCAAAAACATTAGGTGTGGCCAAATCAACTGTTTGGAACATCCTTAAAAAGAAAGAACACACCAGTGAGCTCAGCAACACCAAAAGACCCAGAAGACCACGGAAAACAACTGTGGTGGATGACTGAAGAATTCTTTCCCTGGTGAAGAAAACACCCTTCACAACAGTTGGCCAGATCAAGAACACTCTCCAGGAGTAGGGATGAGCTTCAAGTTCGAGTCGAACTCATGTTCGACTCGAACATTGGCTGTTCGCAAGTTCGCCGAACAGCGAACAATTTGGTGTTCGCGGCAAATTCGATTGCCGCGGAACACCCTTTAAAATTCTATGGGAGAAATCAAAAGTGCTAATTTTAAAGGCTTATATGCAAGTTATTGTCATAAAAAGTGTTTGGGGACCTGGGTCCTGCCCCAGGGGACATGGATCAATGCAAAAAAAAGTTTTTTCAGGAGCAGTGATTTTAATAATGCTTAAAGTCAAGCAATAAAAGTGTAATATTCCTTTAAATTTCGTACCTGGGGGGTGTCTATAGTATGCCTGTAAAGGGGCGCATGTTTCCCATGTTTAGAACAGTCTGACAGCAAAATGACATTTCGAAGGAAAAAACCCATTTAAAACTACTCGCGGCTATTGCATTGCCGACAATACACATAGAAGTTCATTGATAAAAACGGCATGGGAATTCCCCACCAACCCCACCGAACCAAAATTAAAAAAAAAAAATGACGTGGGAGTCCCCCTAAATTCCATACCAGGCCCTTCAGGTCTGGTATGGATATTAAGGGGAACCCCGGCCAAAACTAAAAAAAAAAATGACGTGGGGTTCCCCCTAAATTCCATACCAGACCCCTCAGGTCTGGTATGGATTTTAAGGGAAACCCCGCGCCAAAAAAAACAAAAAAAACGGCGTGGGGTCCCCCCAAAAATCCATACCAGACCCTTATCCGAGCACGCAACCTGGCAGGCCACAGGAAAAGAGGGGGGGGACGAGAGTGCGGCCTCCCCCCTCCTGAACCGTACCAGGCCACATGCCCTCAACATTGGGAGGGTGCTTTGGGGTTCCCCTGTGGGGAATTCCCATGCCGTTTTTATCAATGAACTTCTATGTGTATTGTCGGCAATGCAATAGCCGCGAGTAGTTTTAAATGGGTTTTTTCCTTCGAAATGTCATTTGAAGAGTCTGTCAGACTGTTCTAAACACGGGAAACATGCGCCCCTTTACAGGCATACTATAGACACCCCCAGCTACAAAATTAAAAAGGATATTACACTTTTATTGTTTGACTTTAAGCATTATTAAAATTACTGCTCCTGAAAAAACGGCCGTTTTTAAAACTTTTTTTTGCATTGATCCATGTCCCCTGGGGCAGGACCCGGGTCCCCAAACACTTTTTATGACAATAACTTGCATATAAGCCTCTAAAATTAGCACTTTTGATTATTCATGTTTGTGTCCCATAGACTTTAACGGTATTCGAACTAACTTTTTTCCTGTTCGCATGTTCTGGTGCGAACAGAACAGGGGGGTGTTCGGCTCATCCCTATCCAGGAGGTAGGTGTATGTGTGTCAAAGTCAACAATCAAGAGAAGACTTCACCAGAGTGAATACAGAGGGTTCACCACAAGATGTAAACCATTGGTGAGCCTCAAAAACAGGAAGGCCAGATTAGAGTTTGCCAAACAACATCTAAAAAAAGCCTATACAGTTCTGGAACAACATCCTATGGACAGATGAGACCAAGATCAAGTTGTGCCAGAGTGATGGAAGAGAAGAGAATGGAGAAGGAAAGGAACTGCTCATGATCCAAAGCATACCACCTCATCAGTGAAGCATGGTGGTGGTAGTGCCATGGCGTGGGCATGTATGGCTGCCAATGGAACTGGTTCTCTTGTATTTATTGATAATGTGACTGCTGACAAAAGCAGCAGGATGAATTCTGAAGTGTTTCGGGCAATATTATCTGCTCATATTCAGCAAAATGCTTCAGAACTCATTGGACTGCGCTTCACAGTGCAGATGGACAATGACCCGAAGCATACTGCAAAAGCAACCAAAGAGTTTTTTAAGGGAAAGAAGTGGAATGTTATGCAATGGCCAAGTCAATCACCTGACCTGAATCCGATTGAGCATGCATTTCACTTGCTGAAGACAAAACTGAAGGGAAAATGCCCCAAGAACAAGCAGGAACTGAAGACAGTTGCAGTAGAGGCCTGGCAGAGCATCACCAGGGATGACACCCAGCGTCTGGATGATGTCTATGCATTCCAGACTTCAGGCTGTAATTGACTGCAAAGGATTTGCAACCAAGTATTTAAAAGTGAAAGTTTGATGGATGATTATTAATCTGTCCCATTACTTTTGGTCCCTTAAAAAGTGGGAGTCACATATACAAACTGTTGTAAATCCTACACCGTTCACTTGATTTGGATGTAAATACCCTCAAATTAAAGCTGAAAGTCTGCAGTTAAAGCACATCTTGTTCGTTTCATTTCAAATCCATTGTGGTGGTGTATAGAGCCAAAAAGATTAGAATTGTGTCGATGTCCCAATATTTATTGACCTGACTGTATACTGGACTTTTCTAACTGATAGCCCCTAGTGGAATTCCCAGATTACCAGATTTGTCATCAGTATTATAAAGTGTAAAACCGGTGGCATCTAATTTTACAAGGGAAAGCACTTGAGCCATGATCCATCTCATCTGAGTAATAAATACCATGTACAAGCCTTTCAATGTCACCTTATTATTCTTTATGTAGGGCTAGTGAATAATTTATAGCCGGGCATTCATTAAAATTTACCCACAAGGCGGCTGTGGCATTAAGGTTGGAGTAATACTTCTCGGAGAACGCAGTCACTCTGTGTGGCAGAAATAGTAGACTTTAATGAAGAAGAAAACATGGTCTCCACGATGGATATGGAGTAAGCTGATCCTCCTATGAATTTCTCGAGGTGCCATAACCCAACCATGACCTATGGCAAGAGGAATGCTTTTAAACAGATGTATGGCAGGAAAGTGTTCTAATAATGGAGATAAATACGACGTAGCTTGTGAGTGACAACATGTCTAGTTTTTTTCTCTCTCTTTTATTGGCTGCCACACACAGAAGTATAATTCATGGTCCTTCACATTTCAAGGCTGTGTGTTTTATGGTCGGTATTCGGGGTACTGACAGCTCACTTTCCTTGCCTAGGCTCGCACGCTTTTATTGCCGATATATTAAGGGACTTTTTCAGTAAGAAGTTTTTTTTTTTTTTTTTCTTCCCCCACTCTGGGATTTGGCAGTTCATAAATACAACCAATAAACCGAGAACAGAAAGAGGAAATTAGCAATGGGTGGCGATGGTGTTCCTACAGTTAGCGAAAGGCAATTGGAGACCCGTTCTAAAATATAACCAACAATCTGACCCAGCAGTGAAACGTCATTGTGATCCAAGGATCTCTCATTATTGCATGGGAAGAATTATGCAGGCTGGACACCCAGGGGGTCTATTTATTAAAAAATTGCAGTGAAAATTTCTCAGCAAAATTTTTTTTTTACATACTGTCACCAGTGCAGTACAGCGTTATCATACAACTGGTGTGGCGGTGATCAGGGACACTGGCGACAATATGTAAAAAAAAAAAATTTTAAAATGTAATTATTTTTTTTATATTTTAAAGCGTGATTCCGGCCTGAAAAAAAAAAAATTAAAAGTCAGCAGCTACAAGCACTGTAGCTGCTGACTTTAAATAAGTACTTACCTGTCCTGGGTGCCCGCGATGTCGGCCGCCCGAGGCCGACCCGTCTCTCGGCTCTCGGGTCCCGGCACCGCCATCCTAGGTAAGGGAAACAGGCAGTGGAGCCTTGTGGCATCACTGCCAGTTTCCTACTGCGCACGCGTGAGCGGCGCGGCGCTCCGCTCTGTGACTGGCCCCGTGGTGTTCTGGGAACACACACAGTTACCAGAAGACAACGGGGCCGCTCACCGAGGAGAAGAAAACGCCGCAGAATAGGAAGAGGCAGATTCGGAAGACTGCCTAGCAACAAGGGTTTAGGTAAGTTTAACATTTTTTTTTTCAAATGTTTTTTTTTTATTTTTTTTAGGATTTTTGGTGATTTTTTTTTCAGGGTGGCCCTCCACTTTAAAATTTTTATTTTTTATTACATTTCTTTTTTAAGATTTTTTTTGTAACATTGTACTACTCTGGGGAAGCGATTTTCTTTTTAAACATTATGAATTTCATTGGTATAAGCAACTATTTTTACAGAATAAAACAAATTCATTCAGTGTCTTTTGTTGTGATTAGCTGTGATTGGTCAAAGCCAATCACATGGTACAGATGGGCTGTGATTGGCCCTGTCTGTACCATGTGATCACTGTGACCAATCACAGCTAGCAACACCATTGTATACAGTGGATGACATGAAAGGAAGCCATCCATTATTTACAGCTGTCATGTGATCTGCTGTGAATGGTCACAGTGATCACACGACTCTAGCAGTGGGCCAGTGCGGTGATCAGTCATCGGCTGTGTCCAGTGGACACAGCCGGTGACAGATCTCGCCATTGTGCGGCCCCTGTGGTGCCCGCCTGGCCATCATTTTACTATAGGCTGGGCAGGAAGGTGATAACATTCAACTGTAAGATAAAATAGCCTTAAAGCCTAAATTTTAGCTAAAATTACAAACAGAAAAATCAGCACAAGGGACATAACTTACTGTTAGCATGTAAGCCGGTTCTTTGTGTTAAATGGTTTGTTCTCTCATGTTACATGCTCTGCGTTTGGCTATGCTAACTGTAACTACTGTATGTGTAAGAATTATTTGCTACAATGTAGGTTTATTGCACTGTTGTCCTTAGTTGACCTGCTGAGCTGGTGGATGCTGGGAAGGAAGGGTTCACTGCTGGTCAGGTGTTTCCCTCTCTTTTCAGTAGGTTGCCACCCCCTGAAGGTCACACCATATAAATATGGGCTCATTAGTGCCCCAAGAGAGGAGGAAGGGAGAGACCGTTAATATGTAGCTTTTACTCTTCTGCTCTGTGTCCTGTGCCCCCTTGTGGGAGCCCAGTTGGGGTTCCAAGGGGTATGGGTTTACATAAACTTGTGCTACCAGATACTGGACTTTTATGGATTATTGCTACCTCATGTGGATTTACTGTCAATAATGGATTCTTGCCTTGCAAGGGACCTTTTATGGACTTCACTACCTAAATCAGGTTTGACTACCTCATGGGGCAGAACAACAGCTTCACTTAGAGAACTTCATCAGGGATATGTTGAAGATGTTATTATGTGCTGCTCAAATGTCTCAAATGAAATCTACTTCATTTAAGGATCTTTGTTGTTCATCTAATTTGCCTGTTCTAAAATCTAAAAAAAGGGATGCATGTATGGCGTATCAAAGATCATGGCTTACATCAGGGGACAAGAGAAGATAGGGAAGATACAGTACAGAGGTCTAATGAGCAGAGGAGCTGTCCTAAGGAGACTATAGTGCCGTTGGTCATGACCTGTTTAAACTGCTAACGCAGCCAACCAGTCAGGGAGCGAGTGACGTGGCAAGGGTGACGGAGACTCTGGTAGTTAGGGAGTGTGGTGCTTGGCTCTTTCACTAGTGATCAGTTCCCCACATACTGGGACCGAACTCATGGCACAGAGTACCTAGGGACCTAGCCTAGCAGTTACTAGTGTTGAAATGAAGCCTCGGCAGGAGAACAAGCATGGGTTAACAAAAAGTGTGCTTCCTGTATCCGCTAGTAACATACGGATCGGTCACGGGGAGTGAGGTGAGGGGACTGCTGAGTTGGTGGAGACTGGCACAAGCTCTGTGGTACCGGCTTAGAAATGCTTCACACCTGGAGGTTCTCTAACAGAAGTTGTGTCCATAGTGCATTAGTGTCATCGGTGTAGAAGTTTGGCCAGGGATTGCAAAGTGTTAACAACTGTACACTTGGAGGAGTCTCACTTTTAAGTTAGAGAGCTGCATTAATGCTGATTTATGATTTATCATGACAGAAGCCTTTGCCCACCACTGGGGGCACTAGCGAGGGCTTGCTCCGGGGTCCCCACTTGGGTGTGTTAAGCCCTGCCCACAAGCATGATGCATCCCTTGTGCTGATTCTTCACCTTTCAGCAGAACCCCCTCTCCTGCCCCCCCCCCAACGGCCATCACAATCTTCCAGTGTGGCGGGGGTTGATACAGCTAAGGGGTTGCCAGGAGCACTCATCAAGAGAACCTGACTATGCCCGCCCTTTCCTGTCAAATGCACCTGTCAGGGTTGGGCTCCTGCTACTTAACGAGCAGCTCTTCACTTTTCTCGGCTTGTCGTACGTGTTGTACGTCACCGCGTTCTTGACGTTCGGAATTTCCGACAAGATTTGTGTGACCATGTGTATGCAAGACAAGTTTGAGCCAACATCCGTCGGAAAAAAATCCATGGATTTTGTTGTCAGAATGTCCGATCGTGTGTACGGGGCATTACTGAATAAAGGTAACAATGTTGTCATGTTATAAGGCAACAATGTAGCAGAATGCATTGAATGGAGGTGTATCGAAAATAAGTGGAACACTTGATTCTTTCTTAGAGAATCAGCCGATGGTTCCTGGATGTTTCTTTTCCGCGGCTCCTGATTGTTGATGAGTTTGTCTCTCCTGCGCGGTCTGGAATCCGTCTCGCGCTCCGCCATGTATTTCTGACTCATAAATATCTCTCGGTCCTCTTCGCAGCTCCGACGCTCGCTCAATCAACGTGTTATTTTTGGCATTAATTGCACATTTGCCTTTTGAGATTTTGCTATAACTTGGCTCGGGTTCAATTCTTCAATACACATCTTCCCACTCTGGAAGAGATTTCTTTTTGAAAGGCCAACGCTGTGCGCCCCGCTTTATTCTCTAGTCTTATTAGAATTTCATAAAGCAGATCCACAGGTTGGTGAAACGTCTTCATCATGGAGCACATGTCATGATAAGTAGATGCAGATTCTTCTAATCTTCTATTGTCAGGCCGGGAATTACACAAAGGTGATGGGTGACTCTTCACATATGGTGCAAATCAACGGAGTGTGCGTCAGATGGGCAAGTGTAGACATTCTTAAAGGAGACCTGTCATTCATTTTATATTTGAGATAGCCAATGCCAGGGGCAGACTTGGCTGGGGGGCAATCACCCCCCGGGCCGCTTTGATGCACCATAAAAAGGCCAGACCTTTTCCACCGCAGACATTCCTAAAGGCTTCTTGATGAAGAGGAGTAAAAAGTCCCCGTCGATGTCCTACTGAGTGCGGGATTAGGACGAGGACAGAGCACAGGCTGTCCCCCCTCCCAGCATGGGTGGTGTACGCCATGTCCGAGCAGAGGCTGGCTCTGTACCCCACCGAAGGCTCTCCTCCCCCGGCCAGCCCTGACCAAGCTTCCCCAGCTCCCCCCTGCAGCCTCCTGCTGGTCAGTTCAGGAACCCGGAGTCAGTGCAGCAGGCGCTGTCTAGTCCGACCCGCCCAGTGAGCTCTGAGTACCTGGCTTTAGCCTGGGATGGGGATCAGGAGGAGGCAGCAAGGGGTGCTGAGACACTGCACCATGGACGTCTGGGTTGTATTTGCCCCTTGGGCCAAAAGTTACCAGTCAGCCCCTGGTCAATGTTCTGCCTAAGATCAGGTAAAGCAGCATGCCAGCCATTACCTTGGAAAGTTCACCTTTGGGCGCTCCTCTAAAACCAATTTAATTCCACTCAAAGATTGACATTAGAGCTAATCCCCCCCTCCACCTGATAGACTTTCTCAGCATTCATTAAGGCTCCATTCATACTTCCATGACTTGCCATGCAACTTTGGACATCAAAGTCGCATGACAAGTTGCTCCCCATGTTTTCCAATGATAACCATTGCTATATATGCGACTTAAAGTTGCAGAGACTTTAAAGTAGTTCATGCACTACTTTGGTCCGACTTTCATGCTTGAGGGCCATAGACTTCAATGTTAAGCCTCAAAAGTTCCATGAAAGTCGTATCTAAATGTTATACAGTTGTCCAACAGTTGTCCATTATCACTGATCAAAGCCAAAGTCGTATCCAAGTCGCACCGATCCAAGGTTGCATCAAAGTTGCAACAAAGTTGCACTCCAAAGTCGGTTGAAACTTTGGAGTCGTACAAGTGTGAATGGAGCCTTATGGCCTGTACACACGGTTGGATTTTCCGTCGGAAAAAGTGCGATCGGATTGTGTTGTCAGAAATTCCGATCGTGTGTGGACTCCATCTGACTTTTTCCGTCGGAATTTCCGACACACAAAGTTTGAGAGCAGGCTATAAAATTTTCTGACAACAAAATACGATCTGTTAAATTCAGATCGTGTGTACACAAATTCGACGCACAAAGGTTGTAGATTGGCAGTTAATTGCGAGGTTGTGCCACATCCTATATTAAATATATCAAGAAAAAAGGAATTCCCCTATTGGTGGATTTTAAAGGCACATGTAAAAGAGTGTAGAGGGAGTATGTACAGTATAAACAGTAATTTATTGATTTGAAAACATAGTAAAAACACCAAGCAAAAATATAACAATTATAAGGAATGCGAGTCATGTACTTATACACAGATACAATGTTGATACTAATATTCTTGCACCCGACGCGTTTCGGAGTTACTTAGCCTCCTTCCTCGGGGGTGGATATAGGTTTACAGAAAATTCGATATTAAAAACAATGTAATGACAAGAGGTGGTAAGCATATAGGTATACATAACCATAAGAACATTTACATGCCATACTTTTCATTTTATTCTCACTTACATTAACACTGTGTAGGGTAACTTGGCATTCCAGAACAGCTAAAAACAAAGGCACTGACATTGTCTGTCTATCCAGCGTATTCCTGATTACGGTAGATGGAAGTTCATTATCATATTATCAGTGCTGTTACTTCATGCGTAACAGTAAAGAATTTTTTAAGTATAGATGTAGGTGAGTGGTATTTTCTTCAAAAAAGAAAATGAAGAAAATACAACTCACCTACATCTATACGTAAAAAAATTCTTTACTGTTACGCATGAAGTAACAGCACTGATAATATGATAATGAACTTCCATCTACCGTAATCAGGAATACGCTGGATAGACAGACAATGTCGGTGCCTTTGTTTTTAGCTGTTCTGGAATGCCAAGTAAGCCTACACAGTGTTAATGTAAGTGAGAATAAAATGAAAAGTATGGCATGTAAATGTTCTTATGGTTATGTATACCTATATGCTTACCACCTCTTGTTATTACATTATGTTTAATATAGAATTTTCTGTAAACCTATATCCACCCCTGAGGAAGGAGGCTATGTAACTCCGAAACGCGTCGGGTGCAAGAATATTGGTATCAACATTGTATCTGTGTATAAGTACATGACTCGCATTCCTTATAATTGTTATATTTTTGCTTGGTGTTTTTACTATGTTTTCAAATCAATAAATTACTGTTTATACTATACATACTCCCTCTACAATCTTTTACATGTGCCTTTAAAATCCACCAACAGGGGAATTCCTTTTTTCTTGATATATCCGACGCACAAAGTGCCCAGCTCAGAATAAATTAAGAGACGAAAGCTATTGGCTACTACCCCATTTATAGTCCCGACATACGCGTTTTACGTCGCCGCGTTCAGAACGATCGGATTTTCCGACAACTTTGTGTGACGCGTGTGTATGCAAGACAAGTTTGAGCCAATATCCGTCTAAAAAAATCCATGGATTTTGTTGTCGGAATGTCCGATCAATGTCCGATCGTGTGTACAGGGCATTAGAGTTCCCTCGTTAGGGATAGGGTGGATAGTTGGTGCTGAAAGTGTATGTATAGGCAAATAATTGTTTTCAGTTTTGGGTTGGGTAGGTAAGGGTTAAAACCCAACCACAAAATAGGTCTGCAAACTCCATTACCTGCATGCGGTTGCAGGACAGTTGGGGCGCAGCCAAATGCATCATGCCATTCAATTTTTGAAGCAGCCGCAAAGCGATTGCCTGTTACCACCAACTGTTTGCAAAGTAAAAAGGGGAGTTCTAAACGTAACTTAAAGCCTAACTCCATGTTTATTATGACTTTAAATAGTTTGTTCGGACCAAGCTGGCCTAGATGAACTATGCAGTAGCTGTCAGCGCTGTATAAACGATGGCATCAGCTATTAACTGTTTGCAGCGTTGTGTTCCATCCCGGAACCAAACCTAGTCAGTCTGACTGCTACTCCGCCATTCGCAGGAACCCTTTTCTTTCTATGAATGAATACAATACTTCTTCTGATTGGCAGCAGCAGAGAGGCAGAGATGATATTACAATCTACACCTTAGCCAATCAGAGCAGCAATAAGCCAAACTTGATTGTGTTCCGCAAATGAACTGAGAGGTCCCTATACTGCTACCAGAACACAGCGCTGTATACTGTATGTAGCTGAGACCATATACAATTTATACCAGTGGTGGTCAACTTTTTAAAGTGTGGCCCCTGAGATCATCAAAGGACCTAAAATTCAGTGAGTGTTCCATATCAGACACAGCAGACACACAATTGATAGTCAAAGGCTATGGGCTTGATATAAGAGATGGTCAGAGACTGCAGACAAGACACAGGAGATGGTCAGAGACTGAAGACATGATACAAGAGATGGTCAGAGACTGGGACATGATAAAATAGATGGTCAGAGACTGCAGACATGATACAAGAGATGGTCAGAGACTGCAGACATGATACAGGAGATGGTCCGAGACTGTAGACATGATACAGGAGAAGGTTAGAGACAGAGGACATGATAAAACAGATAAAAGAGATGGTCAGAGACTGGGGACATGATACAAGAGATAGTCAGAGACTGTGGACATGATACAAGGGATGGTCAGAGACCGGGGACATGAAGCAAGAGATAATAAGAGACTGCCGACATGATACAGGAGTAGGTTACAGACTGCAGACATGATACAAGAGATGGTCAGAGACATGATACAAGAGATGGTCAGAGACTGTGGACATGATTCAAGAGATGGTCAGAGACTGCAGACATGATACAAGAGATGGTCAGAGACTGTGGACATGATTCAAGAGATGGTCAGAGACTGCAGACATGATACAAAAGATGATCAGAGACTGCAGACATTAAACAAGATATGTTCAGAGACTGTGGACATGACACAGGAGATGGTCAGAGACTGCAGACATGATACAAGAGATGGTCAGAGACTCCAGAAATGATGCAAGAGATGGCCAGAGACTGCAGGCATGATACGAGAGATGATCAGAGACTGCAGACTTGATACAAGAGATGGTCAGAGACTGCAGACATGATACAAGATCTAGTCTGAGACTGCAGACATGATACAGAAGATGGTCAGAGACTGTGGACATGAAACAAGATATGTTCAGAGACTGTAGACATGATAAAAGAGATGGTCAGAGACTGTGGACATGATTCAAGAGATGGTCAGAGACTGCACACATAATACAAGAGATGGTCAGAGACTGCAGACATGATACAAGAGATGGTCAGAGACTGCAGACATTAAACAAGATATGTTCAGAGACTGTGAACATTACACAGGAGATGGTCGGAGACTGCAGACATGATACAAGAGATGGTCAGAAACTGCAGACATGATGCAAGAGATGGTCAGAGACTGCAGACATGATACGAGAGATGGTCAGAGACTGCAGACATGATACAAGATCTAGTCTGTGACTGCAGACATGATACAGAAGATGGTCAGAAACTGTGGACATGAAACAAGATATGTTCAGAGACTGTGGAAATGATAAAAGAGATGGTCAGAGACGGTGTAAATGATACAAGAGATGGTCAGAGTACCCCACAGCTAATAAGAGCATCTAGGAGTCTAAGCAGACTTGTTAACCCGCAGCTGACGGGAGCATCTAGGAGTCGGGGAAGACTTGTTACCCAACAGCTGATGGGAACGCCTAGGAGTATGGGAAGACTCGTTACCCAACAGCTGATGGGAGCATCTAGGAGTCTGGGATGACGCGTTACCAAACAGCTAATGGGAGCATCTAGCAGTCTGAGAAGACTCATTAACCCGCAGCTGATGGGAGCATCTAGGAGTCTGTGAAGACTCATTAACCACCAGCTAATGGGAGTCTAGGAGTCTGGGAAGACTTGTTACCCAACAGCAAATGGGAGCATCTAGGAATCTGAGAAGACTCGCTAACCCACAGCTTATGGGAGCATCTAGGAGTCTGGGAAGACTCGTTACGCCACAGCTAATGGAAGCATCTTAGGAGTCTGAGAAGATTCGTTACCCCGCAGCTAATAAGAGCATCTAGGATTCTGAGAATTCTTGTTACCTAACAGCTAATAGGAGCATCTAGGAGTCCGGGAAGGCTTGTTAACCCGCAGCTCATGGGAGCATCTAGGAGTCTGAGAAGACTTGTTAACCAACAGCTAATAGCAGCATCTAGGAGTCTGGGAATACTTGTTACCTGATAGCTAATGGGAGCATCTAGGAGTTTAAGAAGACCCACTAACCCACATCTGATAGAAGCATCTAGGAGTCTGAGAAGACTCGTTACCCAACAGCTAATGGAAGTATCTAGCAGTCTGAGAAGGCTCATTACCCAGCAGATGATAGGAACATCTAGAAGTCTTAGAAGACTTGTTACCCCACAGCTAATGGGAGCATCTAGGAGTCTGATGAGAGTCATTACCCCACAGCTAATGGGAGCATCTAGGAGTCTGGGAAGTCTTGTTAACCCACAGCTGATGGGAGCATCTAGGTTTCTGAGAAAACTCGTTAACCCGCAGCTGATGGAAGCATCTAAGAGTCTGAGAAGACTCATTAATCTAAAGCTAATGGGAGCATCTAGGTGTCTGAGAAGACTCATTAACCCTCAGCTGATGGGAACTTCTACGAGTCTGAGAAGACTCGTTAACCCGCAGCTGATGGGAGCATCTAAGCATCTGGAAAGTCTCTTTACCCAACAGCTATTGGGAGCATCTCTAAGTCTGAAAAGACTCATTACCCAGCAACTAATGGGAGCATCTAGGAGTCTGAGAATACTCATTACCCTGCAGCTAATGGGAGCAGAGAGGAGTCTGAGAAGAATTGTTACCCCACAGCTTATTGGAGCATCTAGAAGTATAGGAGGACTTGTTAACCCACAGCTGATAGAAGCATCTAAGAGCATGGGAAGACTCATTACCAAACAGCTAATGGGAGCATCTAGGAGTATGAGAAAACTCATTATCCAACAGCTAATGGGAGCATCTAAGAGTCTGAAAAGACTCATTAACCCTGCAGCTGATGGGAGCATCTAGGATTATGAAAAGATTTGTCAACCCACAGCTAATGGGAGCATCTCTGTCTGAAAAGACACGTTAAACAGATAATGGGAGCATCTAGGGGTCTGAGAAGACTCATTACCCAGCAGATGATGAAAGCATCTGCTGTGTCCCGGAAGCAAGCCCAAGGTGAGTCGGTGAGCTGCAGAGACTCGAGTTGGCAGTACCGAACAACCGTAATACAGTACGAAGATTGCAAGACGGTGGAGGAAAGCTTTAGCGCTGTTTAGCGCCAACATCAAAAAGGGACTGCTGAATATCTTTTATTTGGATTGGATTTGGATGAAGCCGTTCCTGGAGGAACATCAACCCTTGGAGAAAGCACCACCCTGGAAAGGGTATAGTATGGCTGGTCTTTTCTATTAAGTTACTAAAACTAGCGTGATATACAGAAACCATCAAAGCCTAGTACCCCAACCCATACCAGTGCTATTCAGACACAATGGGACTGCAATTCGGGCCACAAAATCACTGTTGAACCAATAACCTAAACGTGATTAAAACATAAGCCTTCTTTTTCCTATTTTCCCTTTTCCCAACTTTTGCTCCATCATTAACTTTCATATACCGGCAACCTATAACTGACATTTTTTCCTCCACTGGGGGGAGTTACTTATTATTAGCACGTTTTTACCACCCCCCAGGACCTTTTCGGCTTCACTGCAGATCTTATCCCCCTCCTCTTTCTCCCTTTACACTTTATGGGCTTGAGTCTTCCAGGGACCTCCACACGGGCACCCCTGCCTTATCTGCATAATTATGCAATTTAATTAATATATGGCTATTGTCGCGGCACGGATACCCGTGTATAGATCATTGGCATCCGGACGATTGTCTATATGTTTTATGTGTAGGGTTTTTCGTTTTTTGTCCATATGTTGCCACATCCAGAGATTGCATGACTCAGGAATCTCTGGATGCTATTTAGTTGCACGTGTCCGTGCTTTTACCTCCCATTGTGGAGTGTTTTGTAATTTTCTACTTCATAATAAATCTATTAATTTTTACATCTTCACATTGTATGTTGTGACACTCATTTGGTCGTCTGGTTACTGTCAGCCTTGACAGAAACACTCCAGGATTTTTTGATATATATGAAAGGATCTAGGAGTCTGAGAAGACTCATTACCCTGCTGCTAATAGGAGCAGGGAGGAGTCTGAGAAGACTCATTACTCTAAAGCTGATGGGAGCAGGGAGGAGTCTGAGGAGACTCATTACCCCACAGCTGATGGGAGCAGGGAGGAGTCTGAGGAGACTCATTACCCCAAAGCTGATGGGTGCAGGGAGGAGTCTGAGGAGACTCATTACATCACAGCTGATGGGAGCAGGGAGGAGTCTCAGGAGACTCATTACCCCAAAGCTGATGGGAGCAGGGAGGAGTCTGAGGAGACTCATTACCCCACAGCTGATGGGAGCAGGGAGGAGTCTGAGGAGACTCATTACCCCAAAGCTGATGGGAGCAGGGAGGAGTCTGAGGAGACTCATTACATCACAGCTGATGGGAGCAGGGAGGAGTCTGAGGAGACTCATTACCCCAAAGCTGATGGGAGCAGGGAGGAGTCTGAGAAGACTCATTACCCCAAAGCTGATGGGAGCAGGAAGGAGTCTGAGGAGACTCATTACCCCACAGCTGATGGGAGCAGGGAGGAGTCTGAGGAGACTCATTACCCCAAAGCTGATGGGAGCAGGGAGGAGTCTTAGAAGACTCATTACCCCAAAGCTGATGGGAGCAGGGAGGAGTCTGAGAAGACTCATTACCCCAAAGCTGATGGGAGCAGGGAGGAGTCTGAGGAGACTCATCACCCCAAAGCTGATGGGAGCAGAGAGGAGTCTGAGAAGACTCATTACCCCACAGCTGATGGGAGCAGGGAGGAGTCTGAGGAGACTCATTACCCCAAAGCTGATGGGAGCAGGGAGGAGTCTGAGAAGACTCATTACCCCAAAGCTGGTGGGAGCAGGGAGGAGTCTGAGAAGACTCATTAACCCAAAGCTGATGGGAGCAGGGAGGAGTCTGAGGAGACTCATTACCCCACAGCTGATGGGAGCAGGGAGGAGTCTGAGGAGACTCATTACCCCACAGCTGATGAGAGTATCTAAGAGTCTGAGAAGACTTGTTACCCAGCAGCTGATGGAAGCATCTAGGAGTCTGGGAAGACTCCTTATGCCACAGCTGATGGGAGAAACTGGAAGGCTGCCTAACAGTGACTGTGGCAACCCTTCAGGGCGCAGAAGCTACTTACCTATTATTTGGATACCCCACAATAAAATCATCAGCGTACTACTGACAACATAATATCACATAGTACTTATACTGCACGTTATCTCAAGGTTCCAGCACCATCACTCCATCCCTTAAAGTTGCATTGGTTGACCAAGAAGTAGAGTTCTCACCTTCATGTCTATGCAGTGTGATGAAGGTACATAAACTGCAATGATGGCTGACCTATCCCGTGTATATTTAGCTGTGTGCCTGGAGACTCCCATGAGGTCACTCTGATAAAGTGTGAGATGGATGTTTGACTCTCTCTTCATATAACCTCCGAGCCAACAGCTGTTACATGACACCATTCAAGTGTGCCAGTTTGATAACTTTATCTGCAAATATTTCTTTGTTCATCCCTTCTGGCAATCATTTGTTGTCTGTCATTTTTCACCCAACAATTAAAATATGATTATTGCTAAACTATGTTGGCTCAAATATAATCAAACAAAGATGGCTTTATCGTTTTCTTACCTTCTTAATGCATTCATTTATAATTGCCTGTGTGGATTTGGCTTAAAATGTTTGGTAGGCTTTTAGGGTTCTATAAAGCTTTACAGTTTAGCTCTAAAGTGTCCACTTTTGAAGTCAAATCTGAGAATCCCTCATTATTATACAAGTTCCCATTTACATAGCATACCTAACAATGATCTAAAACACACATCCACACTATGCACACACATCTGACCAGAGACAAGACCATAGAAAAAAAAAACACACATGACTGAGGGATGCGCGGAATGCTGAGGCTTAGGCTACCTACAAAAAATAAACACTTGACCCCCTCCTTCCAAGATTGAGCAGAAGACACATTGCTTGGAGTCGAATGGCCATAGCAGCCTTTTTATTACAAAACAATTAAAATACAACAATCAACATAAACAATCGTAATGCATATTAATACAGTCAATGCATAACCAATAAACAAAACCTCAGCTTAATCCTACCCAGTCTAAGGTCTTTGAAGGCCTATTTACTCGCTGGTTGTATCTGTCACCCCATGAAAGGCCCCCAGCCGCAACTTGCACCGGCTCAGAGACAATTAACACTTACTTACTACCAGATACAACCAACTTAAAACCCCGATGTTGCCACTGTATTATTAGGAAGGAACACCCATTTATCCAGATGGGCCCAACCCCCCTAATTCTCCAGTATTTTATCCAGCTCCGCCATCAAAGACCCAATAGACCTCCCCACCGCTGCTATGACAAAGAATAAATGAACCCGTAAAATTGAATGGCCATGTAACAAACATACCTAGAAAACAAAAACCCCCACTGTATTACAAGAAAATGGCTTGGAAGCTCCCACAGGCCAAAACAAACAAGGGAAGTAGGAGAAACCTTCCTAACACTGTGACAAGCTCCGACTGAGCTCCAACAAGATCGTCCTTCCCTCTACCCCTTACAGGACACCCCCTCAACTCTGGGACCCCCCCCAATCCGGTAAGTGGTATAAATCTTTCACATATCACACCACTAATTACTCCACCTCTACTGCCCTCCCCAGTCTTGCTGGCCCTCCCCCTAGTTTCACTAAGCTCCAGGTCATATACTAGAGAATGCTAAGGGACTATTTATATACAGGCCACCTATGTACCACATCTGAAAATACTCAAATACCATGAACAAAAATGAAATATTTTTCTCTGGACTTTACAGGTACATATGATGGTGACAACAATAATTTAAAATTCAAACATTTTATTTCCACAGTTATGTTAAAAACCTTTTAGGGCAAGCTGGACCCTAAAATCACTTGTTAAGTTATGATAAAAGATAAATTAACATTCTATCAAATGAGAATAGACCTGTCATAGTCAGTAGCTATAGCAGTAGAGAGACTCCCACCGAATAGCAGGATAGGTATAAAAGCAGCTTACCCTGGCGGGTGACATGGACTCATCCGATGTCCGGGGTCTAAACACTAACCGGTTGTCTCCAGAGCTCCTGATGGTGGGGATGGGTTTTACTGCATGTTAGTACCAGGTTGCGGTCCTCAGGATCGCTCCACCGGGAAGTGAGCAAGCCTGGGTCCAGTAGCAGATAAAGCAAGTAGGGATCAAGCAGAAGTGTAGTAGAGGAACAAGCCAAAGGTCGGTAACAAGTGGTAATGAAGATATGGTGGGTAGCAGGAGTGACAAGAGGGAGATATTGGCTGGAGAGAGCACAATAATCTGGCAAACAGGAAGTGCAAATGCATGGCTTAAATAAGAAGTTCATGGGAGGAACAAATGGTTCAAGCTTCAAGAGAAACAAGACACAAGGCAAGGCTGTCTAAGAAATCAGGCAGGGAGCTGTCCAGCATCTTAGGTGGATCAACAGAGCTCCTGATGGTGGAGATGAGTTTTGCTGCATGTTAGTACCAGGTCGCAGTGCTCGGGATCATCCCAACAGGAAGTGAGCAGGATCCAGTAGCAGATATAACAGGCAGGGATCAATCAGAAGCATAGTCAGTAAACCAGTCAAAGGTCGGTAACAAGAGGTTGCAGGTTGGGATCAAACAGAAATGTTGTCAAGGAACAAGTCAAAGGTTGGTTACAAGAGGTTGCAGGTTGGAATCAAACAGAAATGTTGTCAAAGAGCAAGTCAAAGGTCGGTAACAAGAGGTTGCAGGTTGGGATCAAACAAAAATGTTGTCAAGGGACAGGCCAAAGGTCAGTAACAAGTGGTTGCAGGTTGGGATCAAGCAGAAGCATAGTCGAGAAATAAGCCAAAGGTCAGTAACGAGTGGTAGTGAAGATACGGATTTGCAGCAGGAGTGACAAGAAAGAGATATTGGCTGGAGAGAGCACAATAATCTGGAAAACAGGAAGTGCAAAGGCATGGCTTAAATAGGAAGTTGATGGGAGGAACAGAGTTCAAGGTTCAAGAGGAACAAAGTAGAAGGCAAGATTGAACAAGGAAAAAAAGGTGTACTATAGTAGAAAAACTAGGTTTGACTTTAGAGGCATAGAAGACAACGAAGAAGAATGAGAATAAACACTATTTATTGAAAAATACACAAAATGAATAGAACAATACAGAAAAATAAAAAATCAGGTGATTAGCACAAGGCTGTCTCCCAGGGGCCATACATCATTGTCTAAATATTCAAATTTTGCTACACATTGTGGACAATTTCTCAGTCTCATATTTGGACTATTTTTTCCGGTGGGTGTCCTCATTGCTTGGTGGGCTTTGACGCAATTAGTTGGCTCTCCTCCCTCTTTGGTACTGAGTCCACTCTTTGTGCATTATTTTGCCCCTGTCCCTGGAACCGTCTAGCTTTTTCTGCTCCTCTCTTACTAGCAGTGTTTACTAGATTGGGCTGGCCTGACCTATCTGTGCACAGATCCTGAGGGTGTTGTAGTATAACCTGTTTCTAGTGGGATGGTACTCTCTGAACCAGTTTCTGGATACTTATAATTGAGACTTATCTCTCTGCAAGACAGTGAGGTCCGTTCTCTTTATTTACTATCTGTAGAACCTTGACCTGATCCTGAAGAAGCCTAACGGTGAAACGCGTAGATACACAAGGGCTCACTGCACATTATGTATCAATATACATGATTTTTAATTTTTCTGTACTGTTCTATTCATGTTGTGTATTGCCGCTAAAGTCTGACCTAGGTTTACTGCTATAGTACACCTTTTTTCCTTGTTCATTCCCTCAATTTACGTATGTGGCTATGTGAGTGAGCTCCTTTTCTGTTTATTACAAGGCAAGATTGTTCAATGAGCTGTCCAGTAGCTCAGGAAGAAGAGATACTGCCAGAGATAGCAGAGGTTGTAGGTTCAGATCCAGGCTCTGACAATTGGGTAGTCCCAGCAGAAAAACCTTCCGAGATCTTAGAGCCTGGGAATCCAAGATTGGTAACTATAAAATCACTTAGGTGGGCCAAGTTGGAAGCATTTAATGGGCAGGTGATTACAATGAACCGGGCCCTCCCAATGAGAACCAGGCTGGATTAAACAAACAGCTATTTCTTCAGAGCAACAAAAGGTAGGAATCTGCTACAAAGTTTGGTAAAATCCCTGAAATGTACAGAGATCACACAGAGGGGATTGTTTTTTTTTTCTCAACAAAAGCGGAGTTATTCTTTAAGCCTTTTTGAAGTATAAGACTGCCATTATACATCTGACTCCAAATACGTTATGCAGTTGTATGGAGAAATGTGTGCACCTCAGGTTAATGAGATTTCCTCGATTCTCTAAGTGAAAAGTTCACACTGTCTGATGGAACAAATGAAAACATGATGTTTCTGTAACAATATCTACTGATTTTATTATTAGTTACTGAAAATGTGTAGATAGGTGTCAGACATGGATGACATATAAGAAAAACTAATTCTGAGACAGAACATCTTAAAAATAAAACCACAGAGGGATAATATCTACAGTGAAGTGTTACTAAATATGAAGTGATAGAGTGCTCAGACTTCTGCTCATACTGCATTTCGTTTTTTTTTTCTGACCTTCAAATTTATAAAATGGTAATTGTGTATTACATTATGGATGTAGCACCCTAGTTTAGGCAGGGAGCTCCTCGCAAATTTACTTGCCAGGGGTATGTAGCGGGCACCTACTTTTAAGTAGGTGAGCTCTCTTGCTAGCTTTCTATGACAGGTAAATTTAGACAGGCTGATGCTATTGCAGCAGGCCTGTTTTGTTGATTTCCATATTTGAGTGACAGGTAGTTTATGTGTTGGTCTCGGCCAATCACTCATTTGCTTGGTAATCCCGGGACTCTCATATAAAAGCGGGGTCACATGGTGCCCAGGAGAGTTCGAGTCCAGTCCTGCTCTGAGGAGCGAGAGAGCCAGCCTGGTTCCCAGAGGGGAGGTTGGAGGTTTTCCCTTCCGGGGAGCCAACGGAGCTTCACCTCCGTTGGCTCCACAAGGGTGGAGATCTGGTCCTCATGGAGGAACAGACGACATCTTGCCGCGCGTAGACGTGGATGTCGTAGGCCACCCCTGCGGGGAGCGGAGCGGGCCACAAAGAGGTGGAGAAACTGAGGATCATTGCGGATGAAGTAGCAACAAAGCGGAAGGAAACTGGGCGATCGATCGTTTATGAGTGGCACATGGACTATTGATCACGTGAGTGAAAGCCCAAGGGAAGGGTACTGCCAGAGACTGAGGGTTGTTGGTGCACAAGTCAGTGAGATGGGCGGTAATGGCCTATGACTTTGAGTTCAGCATTGCCCCGGGATTCCAATCAGTCAAGCGGGAGGAGTTATTCGGAGTGGCTCTCCTTTAGCGTAATTTGGGAGTACCATGTCGGTGGGAAGTAGTGGTAAAGAGGTAGCGGTGTAGCTGCAAGTACACATGTAGAGATATGGATCGTTCCTTTTAAAGTTATCCAGGTGAAGAAGTTATTCAGAGTGACTCTTTATCAGGGGCGGACTGACCATTTGGGCACTCGGGCACTGCCCGAGGGCCCCATGCCACTAAGGGGCCCCATTAGGGTTGCCAGCCTCAATAAAACCAGGGACAGTATGTAAAAATCTGTATTTTTTAAAAAAATCCCAAGATTATAGCTGCCCCGCCTCTCCAGTACCTTTTCAGTGTGTGTATGTGTATTCTGTGTGTGTATACTGTCTGTGTATATTGTGTGTCTGTGTGTGTATACTGTATGTGTGTGTGTGTGTATACTGTATGTGTGTGTGTGTATACTGTATGTGTGTATACTGTGTGGCTCCATAATCTATTGCCTGGGGGCCCCATAATCTCCTATTGCCCGGGGGCCCCATGAGTTGTCAGTCCGCCCCTGCTCTTATCAACTCATTCTCTATCAAATCTACTTCTATCGTCCCTGATTGAAGAGATCGCTTAAAAATGATTTCTTGACTACCCGCAATTGTACTCAGATTTTCCTTTATGAATCATTGAAAGATGACAATGTAACAAAAGAGCATCTCAAAGGAAGTCCTTCTCCCATCCCAGTTTATGTTGATGAATAAAGCATTAAGAAAAAGCATTAAGGACTGTGACTTTTAAATCTATGGTCTGCGAGGGTTGAGTAGTAAACGTGAATTACGGATATAGCAAATATTAAGCCGCTCCTTCGGGGGTAAGCGCTACAAGTAGTTATGCTGGTTGATTGATAGCGATCGATTGATTTCTCCCTAAGTTTGGCCTTGTTGCACTTTTCTCTTCTACCACTAGGTGGCCGGGTACTTGGTGGTACTAGGTATGAGAAGGGCAGCCCAAGGTCAGGTATAGGTATACGGGGCGTCTTAGCCAATGGGCAGGGGTTTTCTTGAATCCCTTGGCCTGCTGGGAGAGCCTATATATTCGGATGAGGTCAGGTGATCTGTGTTCTGTGCCACCCAGACGGCTGTCTGGGTGGACATGTATCTTGTTGCCCCGGGCTGCTAGGCCAGAGATTGGGCCTATCCCAGGGGCATCTGGCTGCTAGGCTGTGTGAGGGCCTATCCAGAAGCAAGAGAGAGCAGCGCGGGGTTGGGACTGCGGCTTGCAGTCCAAACAGAAGTGATGGTCCTGCCGGCTGGAGAACCTGTCATGGTCGGAGGTAGAGGGGAAGCTGTCACCAGTAAGGGACCATCCGCCTTATTACCAGGGACCACAGTGAGTAACTGAAGCAAGAACAGCATTCTCACCAACCAGGAACAGGGAAGAATTGGGAAACTTCAGTGGGAATCAAGCCAGGGACCCAACCAGCGGAGGTGACGCGTGCAGAGCAGCCTTGTGTGTCAAGCCAGGGACCGAGCAGGCCAGCGAGGGTGAAGCTTGAGAGGTATCTAGAGTGCCAAGCTAGGGATCCAGCAGAGAAGCGGGCGTGACACTTGAGAAAGATACCACTGTGAAGATTGAAGGAGCTCAAAGGATTCAGTGAATCAGAGGGTCTAGTGAGAGATCGGGAGCTCAGTGAATGGAAGAACTACAAGGAGAAGTTGTAGTAAAGGTGAAAGAACTGTTACGCTTTGTGTTAGGAACTGTTAAAGACTGTTGCCATAGGAGACAGCATTCCCGCACGTGCTTCTGCATGTGGCTTCTTGCTGGTTGTCCTCCTATTGAAGTCTCGGAGTCTGCTAATTGAATTTGCAACTACCTAAGGGTGTCCAGGTCCCAACCCTCTTTCCCCCCAATAAGAGAAATAAAACCTCTTTTACGACCAAGAAGTGTCTGGCGCCCAATGACTTTCACCATCTTTGTACCCACTATGCCGCACAACCCACTACATATAGAAGGATGTCAGCTACCTTTGGCCTTGAAAGTCCTCATTAGACTGGAGGAGGCCGGAGAGCTTGCTACATGCAGAAACAAGTTATGCCAGTGCCAGTTCCAGCGCCCCTCACCATCACCATGCGAGTGCCAGCCCCCTCACCACCACCATGCCAGTGCCAGCCTCCCTCACCACCTCTGATCCAGCACCAGCCCCCTCGCCATTACCATGCCAGTGCCAGCTCCCCTCACCACCAATGTGCCAGCACCAGCCCCCTTTACCACCACCGTGCCAGTGCCAGCACCTCTCACCACCACCATGCCAGTACCAGCTCCCCTCACTACCACCATGCCAGTGCCATCCCCCTCACCATCACTGTGCCACCTCACCAGCACCCTGCTAATTCCAGCCCCCTCACCATCACTGTGTCAGTGACAGCCCCCTCACCACCACCATGCCAGTGGCAGCCCCCCTCACCACCACTGTGCCAGCACTACCCCCCTTTATCACCATGGTGCCACCTCACCACCCCCGTGCAAGTGCCATCCCCCTCACCACCACTGGGCCAGTGCCAGACCCCTCACCATCACCATGCCAGTGCCAACTCACCTCACCAACACTGTGCCAGCATCAGCCCCCTTCACCAACACCGTGCCAGTGCCAGCCCCTCTCACCACCAACGTGCCAGCAACCATCACCACCACTGTGCCAGTGCCAGTCCCCCTCACAACCTCTGTGCCAGCGCCAGCACCAGCTCCCCTCACCATTACCATGCCAGTGCCAGCTACGCTCACCACCACTGTGCCAGAACCAGCCCCCTTCACTAAAACTGTGCCAGTGCCAGCACCCCCCACCACCACCGTGCCAGTGCCAGCCCCCTCATGACTACCATGCAAGTGTCAGCCTCCCTCACCACCACTGTGCTAGTACCAACCCCTTCATCACCACCATGCCAGTGCCAGCCCCCCTTACCAATACCATGCCACCTTACCACCACTGTGCCCATGTCAGCCCCTCTCAACCCGCGTAAGTGCCAGACCCCCTCACAACCATGCCAGCCCCCTTCACCACCACTGTGCCAGCACCAGCCCCCTTCACCTCCACCATTCCAGCACCAACTTCTCTCACAACTACCATGCCAGTGCCAACCTCCCTCACCACCTCTGTCCCAGCACCAGTCCTCCTTACCATTTCCATGCCTGTGCCAGCTCCCCTCACCACCACTGTGCCAGCACAAGCCTCTTTCACCAGCACTGTGCCAGTGCCAGCCCCCCTCATCACCACCATGCCAGCACTAGCCTAGTCACCACCACCATGCCAGTGACAGCCCCCTCACTACCACCATGCCAGTGCCAGCACCCCTCACCACCACTGTGTCAGCAATAGCCCCCCTTTACCACCACCGTGCAACCTCACCACCACCGTGCAAGTGCAATCCCCCCTCACCACCACTGGGCCAGTGCCAGACCCCTCACCACCACCATGCTAGTGCTAGCCCCCCTCACCACCTCTGTGCCAGCACCAGCCCCCCTCACCATTACCATGCCAGTGCCAGCTCACCTCGCCAACACTGTGCCAGCATCAGCCCTCTTCATCACCACTGTGCCAGTACCAGCCCCCCTCACAACCTCTGTGCCAGCGCCAGCTCTCCTCACCATTACCATGCCAGTGCCAACAAAGCTCACCACCACTGTGCCAGAACCAGCCCCCTTCACCAAAACTGTGCCAGTGCCAGCACCCCTCACCACCACTGTGTCAGTACAAGCACCCCTCACCACCACCGTGCCAGCCCCCCTCACCACTACCATGCAAGTGTCAGCCTCCCTCACCACCACTGTGCCAGTACCAACCCCTTCATCACCACCATGCCAGTGTCAGCCCCCTTACAAATACTGTGCCACCTTACCACCACCGTGCCAATGCCAGCCCCTCTCACCACCATCGTGCAAGTACCAGCCCCCCTCACCACAGTGCCAGCCCCCTTCACCACCACTGTGCCAGCACCAGCCTCCTTTACCTCCAACATTGCAGCACCAACTTCTCTCACCACTACCATGCAAGTGCCAGCCTCCCTCACCACCTCTGTGCCAGCACAAGCCCTCCTTACCATTTCCATGCCTGTGCCAGCTCCCCTCACCACCACTGTGCCAGCACAAGCCTCATTCACCAGCACTGTGCCAGTGCCAGCCCCCCTCGCCGCCACCATGCCAATGCTAACCCCCCTCACCACCACTATGCCAGTGCCAGCACCCCTCACCACCACCATGCCAGCACCAGCTCCCATGCTCGGATTCCCACCACCCGGTCTGAAACCTCATCCCCCCGACCCTCATCTCCACAACTAACCCCCATCTACCTCCTGCGCCACACCTGCACACCAACCTCTATGACCAGTGTAGATCAGATGTCCCACCTTCTTTGGTGTCTGCCCAACCATAAGTAGTCACCATCCACCATTGCTATTACCTAAATAATGAGACCACACATGAACTGGAGTACAAATGGCCATAGCAGCCTTTTTGTTAACAAAAAACAACTTATTAAAATTCACATTATTTTCCATCAACATCTGAAACACAACTAACAGTCCTCAGCCAGTTGGTCTTTGACGGCACCCAGAATTCCAACTTGTTCCACTTGTAACACTACGGGACCTTTTACCATACTAGGCCTCCAGCCGTGACACGCCAGCTCGGAGACAACCCACCCCCGCAGTGCAACCATTACCGTATGCCAGCTAACCTTAGTTAACTGGAATACACCAGAGGGGCACATACCACCGATGAGCCCCCCACACTTCCATCTCCACCATATTTTCTTCCACTGTCAAAAGACCAACCACCGCCGATCGTTCAGCTGCCATGATGTCACCTGCTCATACTGCACCTGCAAATAGATAAAAACAAACCAACCAAACAAAACAAAACACAGGGATGGTGGGTGGGAAACTGCCTGCTTGTCACCTGTCCCACCTCTGCTGCCCAGGAGACCCCACCTATCCCTTAAATAAACTACAACAAACCCCTCCTCACCCTGTTGCTTCAACCAATCCTACCTCTCCCCTATTCTCCACCTACAATCCTTACCCCATGGTTGCTTCCACTTCTCACCCTTTCATGCCAGCCCTGCACTTTTCATTTTATTTCTCTCGCTCCAGGCCTTACTTTCTCACTACTGTGCCTGACCTTCATGCCACTGCACCAACGCACGCTTTAATACTCACTGCCACTGTGTTCTTCACCACCAGTGACACACCCTTTCATATTCAGCTTGATCAACAAATAGGGGGACTTTTTACTTATATAAATGTAATATATACAATATATATATATATATATATATATATATATATATATATATATATAAATATATATATATATATGTAGCTCTGGTAGATTTGCAATCTACCGCATGTTAGGTAAATTTAGTAAATTGTGTGTTAGGAAGGTTAAAAGTTCGCCTCCAGTTTCGTTCCAGCTTGGCTGACATTGTGGGTGTTTCCGTGCCGACCGGTGGGTGTCGCCGTTACCACTGGTCAGGGTTGGAAAGACAGCGTGTTGAAGCGTATGGATGCTCCTCTGTCCCGGAGACAAGCTCGGTGGAGGTGGTCCTCCGAGTTGCATTCTGGGCGACGGTATTTATGGGACAGACGCCATGTTTTGGGGTTCGTTTTACAGCCACCTGCTGGCCCTCCTGGCTGACAGGTATGCGTTAAGGAGCTACCTCGTGGTCCTCCGTCCGGGAGGCCCACGATACAGCGGTGCAGGGGTGGGTCCAGAGGCTTGTCTGGAGCCTATCACCGCGGCCGAGGAATGATCCTGAGCTGTCGGTCCCGTGTGACGAAGCTGGACAACCGAGGAGATCCCAGGGCAGGACCCGTCTTGGAAGGGTCACGCAGCGTGCTGCTCTATAGAGGGGCCTGGTGACTCGGTTGGAGGACGTATCCAAAAGTAACTATACAGCATAGTGTTGCCGGCTCGGCTTAAAGGTTCAAGCACTGTGACTGACTTTCACTATCGCAAATCTATACATCCTGTGGCAGAGGATCGTACGGATTTTATCCCCAAACAAGTCTGTGGCAGAGACTTTGATTCGTGCTGCGTGCTGGTTGCTAGACCGGTGAGAGAGGCCTATCCAGACGAGCAAGAAGTGTGTCCCACGAGGGGAGCGCATTTCAAATAGTATTTGAATTATACCAGGACCTTTTGCCAAGAGAACCCTTTCAGAGAATATTTGAGTTTCTTCTGCGAGTTTCCTTTCTACCTCTTTCCTGCTACTTCCTAAGTCATTTGTTTAATAATGCATTGAAAACGTACTCCAGTGTTGGTGCGTGTGTCGTCCAGAGGTAAACTCAACGGAACCCTAGACCCGGTGCCGGTGAAACAGTGGGAAGCAAAGTGAAGGTAACAGACCCGCTTAAAGCAGCAGCTCCACCGTGAGTTAGTGCTACACATATAAAAAGTATTCCAAAAATGTAAATGTGTTTTATTGGGATTTTATGTGATAGACCAACACAAAGTGGCTCATAATTGTGAAGTGGAAGGAAAATGATAAATGGTTTTCAAAATGTTTTACAAATAAATGTGAAAAGTGTGTGTTGCAAGTCTTTTTGGGGATGTCTCTTCCAGCTTTGCACATCTAGAGAGGGACATTTTTGCCCATTCTTCTTTGCAAAATAGCTCAAGCTCTGTCAGATTGGATGGAGAGCGTCTGTGAACAGCAATTTTCAAGTCCTGCCACAGATTCTCTATTGGATTTAGGTCTGGACTGTAACTGGGCCATTCTAACACATGAATATGCTTTGATCGAAACCATTCCATTGTAGCTCTGGCTGTATGTTTAGGGTCGTTGTCCTGCTAGAAGGTGAACCTCCGCCCCAGTCTCAAGTCTTTTGCAGCTTCTAACAGGTGTTTTTCTAAGATTGTCCTGTATTTGGCTCCATCCATCTTCCCATCAACTCTGACCAGCTTCCCTGTCCCTGCTGAAGAAAAACATCCTCACAACATGTTGCTGCCACCACCATGTTTCACAGTAGGGATGGTGTGTTCAGGGTGATGTGCAGTGTTAGTTTTCCGCCACACATAGCGTTTTGCTTTTAGGCCAAAAAACATTCAATATTGGTCTCCTCTGACCAGAGCTCCTTCTTCCACATGTTTGCTGTGTCCTCCACATGGCTTCTCGCAAACTGCAAACAGGACTTCTTATGGTTGTCTTTCAACAATGGCTTTCCTCTTGCCACTCTTCCATAAAGGTCAGATTTGTGGAGAACACGACTAATAGTTGTCCTGTGGACAGATTCTCCCACCTGAGCTGTGGATCTCTGCAGCGCCTCCAGAGTTACCATGGACCTCTTGGCTCTTCTCTGATGAATGCTCTCCTTGCCCGGCCGGTCAGTTTAGGTGGACGGCCATGTCTTGGTAGTTTTTGCAGTTGTGCCATACTCTTTCCATTTTCCAATGATGGATTGAACAGAGGTCCGTGAGATGTTCAAAGCTTAGGATATTTTTTTTATAACCTAGCCCTGCTTTAAACTTCTCCACAACTTTATCCCTGACCTGTCTGGTGTGTTCCTTGTCCTTCATGATGCTGTTTGTTCACTAAGGTTCTCACAAACCTCTGAGGGCTTCACAGAACAGCTGTATTTATATTGAGATTAAATTACACACAGGTGGACTCTATTTACTAATTAGGTGACTTCTGAAGGCAATTGGTTCCACTAGATTTTAGTTAGGGGTATCAGAGTAAAGGGGGCACTTTTCAGATATTTATTTATAAAAAATTTGAAAACCATTTATCACTTTCCTTCCACTTCACAATTATGAGACACTTTGTGTTGGTCTATCACATAAAATCCCAATAAAATACATTTACATTTTTGGTTGTAACATGACAAAATGTGGAAAATCTCAAGAAATACTTTTTCAAGGCACTGTATGTATACACACATACATTTTTTTTTTCTTTTTTTGCATGAATGTTAGCTTACAATAAAAATATGAGAAGTGTTTTTTTTTTTTAATTATTATTAAAACTGTGTATTAATAGCCTTATAGGTAAGAATAAAAACAAAAAACTAAAAAATACATCCTCAAGTTCCTGTCAAGTTAAACAAGAGCTACCAATGCTCCAAGTTTGCTGTGGGTGTGTAGACTTCAATGGTCCTGATGAAAGAGTTTCCATTATTTCTGTGATGTGGAACATGGAGTTTTCTGGTGTGTTTAAAAAGAAAAGTAATCCTCTCCATCCTCCTGACATTTCTTCCTGTGATAATAGAGACGGATCCGCTGATGGACGCGGCATACCTTCTTCATTGGCTCATCTCTCGGTATCTCTGGGGCCAGAGTAACAAGAGCCTCCATCACTGGAAATATACGTCTGGAGAATTCCGCATTAAGGACTTGTGGTTTGGACGCGGTGTCAGCCTCACGTACAGGAAAAGTACACAGTGTATTTCAGTGTTTAGGAGCTTAGGACCCAGATGAAGACATGTCTGTGGTCTACCGCAGAGCACAGGGCCGATTTCCACGCTGGGCTCACAGATCGCCTTTGGTAGTGATAGGAAAGCATGCAGAATATATTGAGGGTGATTTATGGTGTCAGGTACCCACAGAATTAGGCCGCAACTATTGCAAATCGAAGCTGACTCTTTTTTAGAAGAGGGTTTACAATAGACGTGAGGGTTATACCTAAATCCAATCACCAAAATCTCATGAACGCTTTAACAAGTTAACCCCTTATAGTTTTCTCCAAACTTTTCAAACAAAGGGCCAGTTTAGTGTCCTTCAGACTTTAGGACGGCCCAGATAGTGGTAGGAAATGTCCCGGGCCCGGCATCAGTGAGAATAAATATGGCCTAAGGGTTGGTGGTCAATAGGAGGAGTACCCTTATTAGTAGGAGGACTAGTACCCCATGATTGGTATCGGTGGAAGAAATAGTGCCCCATTGTTGGTGTCAGTGGGAGGAATAGTGCCCAATCTTTGGTGTCAGTGGGAGGAATAGTGCCCCATCATTGGTGCCAATGGCAGGACCTATGCCTCACTGATGGTGCCATTGAAAGGCTGGAGCTGAGAAAGGAAAGAGAAAGGAAAGAGAAAGGGGTAAATTCTACATTGACTGTCAAAGTAACGGTTTGCTTCTTCATTGACTGCCAAACTAAGGGATTGCTTCTTCAATTGAACACCAAAATAAGGGGTCACTTCTACATTGATTGCCAAAATAAGGGGTTGCTTCTTCAATTACCACTAAAGTAAGTAGTCACTTTTACATTGACCGTTTAGGTCCGCCTGTCAGTTTTTTAGGCGGACCTGAACAGACGCTCCATACAAGTCTATGGAGCGACGGATGCAAGTGGTGACATGTCCGCTGACATCCGACCCGCTCCGATCCGCTAAAGTGTGACGGATAGAAACCCTATTTTTTTTCTTCCTCCTGGCGGATCGGATCGGATGAAAACGGACTCTACAGTCCGTCTTCATCCGATCCCTCATAGAGGAGTGCGGCGCTCTGACAGGTCCCTCCCTGTACAGTGTGCAGAGACAGACCTGTCATCTGCCTGCTTAGCGGGGATCGACGGAGCGATTCCCCCGATGAGCAAAGCGGAGACCGTACACAGACGCGTCCATGTGAAAAGGGCCCTTAGAGAGGGATCTTCACCACCCTTCAGTCTCATCCAGGAGCATAGGTGTGTGTGCGGGGTGTGCAGGGTGTGGCTGGGCACACCCTAATCACCCAGTGCGCATTAGCATTATCGCTCTGTGTGCAGGCAGGGAGATGGGAAAGATCTCCCTCTTACCGGCTCTGTGCCTAGGCACTTCTCTTTCACTGTGCCGGGGCCATATAGAATATATGTACACACACACACAAACATGCAGTGTGTTTGAGCTTTGGGGTGCACACCCTAATGCAATAGGCTGCACAGACCTCTGCCCAGGAGACACCCTGTCTAGCATGGGAAGACCAGTACAGCAGGAGGCCTGAACAGCCTGCCTGCTCGGATAAGGGTCTGGTATGAATTTTGGGGGGGGGCACTCAATAGTTTTTTACATTTTGGCATGGGGTTCCCCTTAAAATCTATACCAGATCTGAAGGGCCTGGTATGGATTGGGTGGGACCCCACAATGTTTAAAAAAAAAAAAAAAAAGAGAATGCTATTTGGAATAAACAATGCTAAAAATAGAAAACAAATTCTGAAATTCCGAAAACGAATTGGTCTATTGACGTAATATTGGACCGATTCGTTTTTGGAATTTCGGAATTCATCTTCGGCATTCCTTTTGTATATTCAGAAATCAGAATAGCTGGTTGTTGAGGGGTGGGTGGCCGCTGGCGTCCTTAAGCCCCTTCACGCTTAAGGGTAAAACAAATCTAAATGCCTAAGCCCAATTTTGTCATTTTGACATGTGTTAGTAAAACTGTACATATCATCACAACTACTTTGTGCATCCAGGTGGATTATACCGCGTTTTTTTTTCAGGACAAATTGGGCTTTCATTTGGTGGTAAATGGTAATGGATATCTCCTGGCTCAAAATAGTAAAAAAAAAAAAAAAACATTTTTTAAATATAACGGTATTTTTTCTACTACTACCACAACCTACCACCAAAGAAGAAGCAAAAATTAATTTCGCCTGTTCCTGATGATTGCAGTGATACCACATATGTGTATGTTAGTTGTTGTTTGTACCCGTAGTACAGCCCAGAATCAATAGTGCGCATTTTGCTTTTTTTTTTTTTTTTTTTTTTAAATCCTACCTAAAACACACCGACACTGACACTAATAAAAAAAAAAATCCTGTCCAAAAATTATTGACCATGACCTTTGACCTTGACCTTTGACCCTGACTTTAACCCAAACACTAACGGTAGCAACTGACCTAGATCAAACTTTTTTTTTTAACTTGTTTATTTTTTTTTTTTATGTGGTGGATGCCATGCAATTCTATTGGGATATGCAATAAATGGACTTTTGATATCTCGGTGTACAACCACTTATGTTCCCATATATACTCTACGGCTGGCGAGCCGGGGCGTGCACGCGCAAGAGGAATCCCACCCTTTTAATCCATCAACCTGGATCCACTCACCTGGAGCGGCGTTTCCCTTGTTCTGATGAAAATAACTTATCCTTTTTCTCACTCCCTTAGGCTTAGATCTGATGATAGTGTCTGGATTTTCCACCCAAGGTACCTTATACTCTGTGAAGGAGTACGGTAGGTACCAGTGGCAGCTGGTGGTAATTTTTTTGTGGGTGAGGGGGGCGGCAAACAGTGCACCTGCACCCGCAACCGTCACCCCCGTCGGGTCGGGTTGATTGGTCGGTCGGCCGGTAGATTTACCCCATCCATGGCGGGCAATCACGGGCGGCTCCCCCTGCTCTACTCCACGGGCATCACGAGCAGCTTCTCCTTCCCCTGCTCAGCGGCTTCCGTCTCCTCCCTCCTCCTCGGCGACCAATCAGAACGCTCATTTGGGGTGCAATCGGGAAACATGTCTCAGACCCATGCTTCCTGATTGGCAGAGAGGCGATTCAGTGTAAGAATAGGGAATATTAATTCGCTATTCTCACACACCTGGGTGGGCTCGTAGCGCAGTGCTCTGCACCCGGAGCCCACCCCAGTTTGGATAGGGTGAGGTGGTGGCGATGGATAGGGGAGGGGGCGGTGATGGATAGGGTGTGGCGGTGATAGATAGGGGAGGGGGCCGTGATGGATAGGGTGTGGCGGTGGCGATGGATAGGGGAGGGGGCGGTGATGGATAGGGTGTGGCGGTGATGGATACTGGAGGGGCGGTGATGGATAGGGTGTGGCGACGATGGATAGGGGAGGGGGCGGTGATGGATAGGGTGTGGCGATGGATAGGGGAGGGGGCGGTGATGGATAGGGTGTGGTGGTGGCGATGGATAGGGGAGGGGGCGGTGATAGATAGGGGAGGGGGCGGTAAAGAAAGGGTGTGGCGGTGGCGATGGATAGGGGAGGGGTGGTGATGGATAGGGTGTGGCGACGATGGATAGGGGAGGGGGCGGTGATGGATAGGGTGTGGCGATGGATAGGGGAGGGGGCGGTGATGGATAGGGTGTGGCGGTGGCGATGGATAGGGGAGGGGGCGGTGATAGATAGGGGAGGGGGCGGTAAAGAAAGGGTGTGGCGGTGGCGATGGATAGGGGAGGGGTGGTGATGGATAGGGTGTGGCGACAATGGATAGGGTGTGGCGGCGATGGATAGGGGAGGGGGCGGTGATGGATAGGGTGTGGCGATGGATAGGGGAGGGGGCGGTGATGGATAGGGTGTGGCGGTGGCGATGGATAGGGGAGGGGGCGGTGATAGATAGGGGAGGGGGCGGTAAAGAAAGGGTGTGGCGGTGGCAATGGATAGGGGAGGGGTGGTGATGGATAGGGTGTGGCGGCGATGGATAGGGTGTGGCGGCGATGGATAGGGGAGGGGGCGGTGATGGATAGGGTGTGGCAGTGGCGATGGATAGGGGAGGGGGCGGTGATAGATAGGGGAGGGGGCGGTGATGGATAGGGTGTGGCGGTGGCGATGGATAGGGGAGGGGGCGGTGATGGATAGGGTGTGGCGGTGATGGATAGGGGAGGGGGCGGTGATGGATAGGGTGTGGCGGTGGCGATGGATAGGGGAGGGGGCGGTGATGGATAGGGTGTGGCGGTGATGGATAGGGGAGGGGGCGGTGATGGATAGGGTGTGGCGGTGGCGATGGATAGGGGAGGGGGCGGTGATGGATAGGGGAGGGGGCGGTGATGGATAGGGTGTGGCGGGTGGCGATGGATAGGGGAGGGGGCGGTGACGGATAGGGGAGGGGGCAGGGATGGATAGGGGTGGCGGCCATGGATAGGGGAGGGGAAGGTGATGGATAGGGGAGGGGGCAGTAATGGATAGGCTGTGGCGGCCATGGATAGGGTGTGGCGGGTGGCGATGGATAGGGGAGGGGTGGTGATGGATAGGGTGTGGCGACGATGGATAGGGGAGGGGGCGGTGATGGATAGGGTGTGGCGATGGATAGGGGAGGGGGCGGTGATGGATAGGGTGTGGCGGTGGCGATGGATAGGGGAGGGGGCGGTGATAGATAGGGGAGGGGGCGGTAAAGAAAGGGTGTGGCGGTGGCGATGGATAGGGGAGGGGTGGTGATGGATAGGGTGTGGCGGCAATGGATAGGGTGTGGCGGCGATGGATAGGGGAGGGGGCGGTGATGGATAGGGTGTGGCGATGGATAGGGGAGGGGGCGGTGATGGATAGGGTGTGGCGGGTGGCGATGGATAGGGGAGGGGGCGGTGATAGATAGGGGAGGGGGCGGTAAAGAAAGGGTGTGGCGGTGGCAATGGATAGGGGAGGGGTGGTGATGGATAGGGTGTGGCGGCGATGGATAGGGTGTGGCGGCGATGGATAGGGGAGGGGGCGGTGATGGATAGGGTGTGGCAGTGGCGATGGATAGGGGAGGGGGCGGTGATAGATAGGGGAGGGGGCGGTGATGGATAGGGTGTGGCGGTGGCGATGGATAGGGGAGGGGGCGGTGATGGATAGGGTGTGGCGGTGATGGATAGGGGAGGGGGCGGTGATGGATAGGGGAGGGGGCGGTGATGGATAGGGGAGGGGGCGGTGATGGATAGGGTGTGGCGGTGGCGATGGATAGGGGAGGGGGCGGTGACGGATAGGGGAGGGGGCAGGGATGGATAGGGGTGGCGGCCATGGATAGGGGAGGGGAAGGTGATGGATAGGGGAGGGGGCAGTAATGGATAGGCTGTGGCGGCCATGGATAGGGTGTGGTGGTGGCGATGGATAGGGGAGGGGGCAGGGATGGATAGGGGAGGTGGTGCTCGTGAGCCCTTAATAGATGTGCCGCCCCTGGTAGGTACTCTTTTTGTTTATAAGGACATTTACAGATCCTTTTTCAGTTTTCTATCAAATTTTAATTTTATTCTTGTACAGATAAACACTGTTTAAAAACTCGGCTGTGTTTTGTTTCCTGGGTCCCGGGGGTTGGGAATTATTTTAGTTTGCGGATTCATTAGCACACGCTCTATAATTATACGGTGAGTGTGTCCCAGGCACATGTTCTCAAATTTCCTGACATTGAACTCCAGACTCAGCTGTGAGCCTGAAAATGTTATGGATGGGTCATGTAAAGAGCTATTGAAGTCTGTTTACGTCTTCTTCCTGCAGCCAGAGAGTTCCCACGGTAAGTCAAGGGTTTGACCCTCTCAACCTTCCAGGCCAGATTATTTATTTTGTTATGAACCGGATGATAATGTTAATAGCTTATGCTTAATAATTTTATAAGAAGTCTGACATTGGACCCCTGCATTATTGTGTTTTGTTTTTCTAAATATATAAAGTGTATATAAACCTATAGGCACATACTTTATTATATGTATTGCATATGCAATCCTGGTCTGTATACCGCCAAATTAAAATGCTTGTAAATACATTCATTTATTTAATAGAAACATAGAAGAGTGACAGCAGATAGCACTGAGAATTATCATAAATATATATGTATATATATATATATATATATATATATATATATATATATATATATACACACACACACACACAGTGGATATAAAAAGTCTACACACCCCTGTTAAAGTGTCAGGTTTCTGTGATGTAAAAAAACGAGACAAAGATAAATCATTTCAGAACTTTTTCGACCTTTATTGTGACTTATAAACTGTACAGCTCAGTTGAAAAACAAACCAAAATATATTTGGGGGGGGGGGGGGGAGTAAAAATAAAAAAATTAAATAATGGGGTTGCATAAGTGTGCACACCCTCTTATAACTGTGGATGTAGCTGTGCACAGAATTAAGCAATCACATTCAAACTCATGTCAGATAGGAGTCACTACACATCTGACATCATTTAAAGTGCCTCTGATTAACCCCAAAATAAAGTTCAGCTGTTCTAGTAGGTCTTTCCTGACATTTTCTTAGTCGCATCCTACAGGAAAAGCCATGGTCCGCAGAGAGCTCCCAAAACATCAGAGGGATCTCATTGTTAAAAGGTATCAGTCAGGAGAAGGGTACAAAAGAATCTCCAAGGCATTAGATATACCATGGGACACAGTGAAGACAGTCATCATCAAATGGAGAAAATATGGCATAACAGAGACATTACCAAGAACTGGACGTCCCTCCAAAATTGATGAAAAGACAAGAAGAAAACTTCTCAGGGAGGCTGCCAAGAGGCCTACAGCAACATTAAAGGAGCTGCAGGAATATCTGCCAAGTACTGCCTGCGTGGTACATGTGACAACAATCTCCCGTATTCTTCATATGTCTGGGCTATGGGGTAGAGTGGCAAGACGGAAGCCTTTTCTTACCAATAAAAACATCGAAGCCCGGCTAAATTTTGCAAACACACATCTGAAGTCTCCCAAAAGCATGTGGGAAAATGTGTTATGGTCTCATGATACCAAGGTTGAACTTTTTGGCCATAATTCCAAAAGGTATGTTTGGCACAAAAACAACACTGCACACCACCAAAAGAACACCATACCCACCGTGAAGCACGGTGGTGGCAGCATCATGCTTGGAGGCTCGTTTTTCTTTAGCTGGAACAGGGGCCTTAGTCAACGTAGAGGGAATTATGAACAGTTCCAAATACCAGTCAATATTGGCACAAAACCTTCAGACTTCTGCTAGAAAGCTGAACATGAAGAGGAACTTCATCTTTCAGCATGAAAACAACCCAAAGCATAAATCCAAATCAACAAAGGAATGGCTTCACCAGAAGATTTACGTTTTGGAATGGCCCAGCCAGAGCCCAGACCTGAATCCCATTGAAATTCTGTGGGGTGATCTGAAGAGGGCTGTGCACAGGAGACGCCCTCACAATCTGACAGATTTGGAGTGTTTTTGCAAAGAAGAGCGGGCAAATATTGCCAAGTCAGGATGTGCCATGCTGATAGACTCATACCCAAAAGACTGAGTGCTGTAATAAAATCAAAAGAGGCTTCAACAAAGTATTAGTTTAAGGGTGTGCACACTTCTGCAACCAGATTATTTTCGTTTTTTTATTTTCCCTCACCTAAAAGATTTCAGTTTGTCGTTCAACTGAGTTGTACAGTTTATAGGTCACATTAAAGGTGGAAAAAGTTCTGAAATGATTTATCTTTGTCTCTTTTTTTTTTACATCACAGAAACCTGACATTTTAACAGGGGTGTGTAGACTTTTTATATCCACTGTGTATATATATATATATATATATATATATATATATATATATATATATATACATACAGTATATAAACTCTGCTAAAGTCTTAGGCATGTGCGATGTTAATGCTGTAAATGCAGAATGCTTTCAGAAATCGAAGTGTTAGCAGAAGGGGGGATGGGAGTGCATGTAGCTATGCCCAGATAAAGACATACCTCCCATGGGGGTCTACCTGAACCTTCACACACTCCCATGAGACCAAGCGGTGCACTAATACTGATACCCCCCCCCTAGAATAAGAGGAATGGCTCGTCCACTGCAGCCAAGGCTTCTTGAGGTGATCGATGTGTTCAGGAGTCAAATGCGAAGACATATCGAAGTGTTAATAGTTTATTTTTTATCAATGAACAAAATGAAAAGTAAATGAAGAGAAATCCAAATCCAATCAATATTTGGTGTGGACCCCTTTGCCTTCTTCTAGGTACGCTTGCACACCAAACCATCACTTCCAGGACTCCTTGTTTTCTTTACACTGAAGATAGTTCTTAATGACATTGGCTGTGTGTTTTGGGTCGTTGACCTGCTGCGGAATACATTTGGGGCCAATCCATCCCTATTGGCATGGCATTATGAAGTAGTACTGTATTTCTCAGCATTGAGGGCACCATTGATCCTGATCTGCATAGTTGAGTTGCTTAGCCTTGTTTCCATGTCCTATGCAGGAAGACATAGGAACTGGGGGGCAGAAAACTGGCAGCAGATGCTCTGGACTGATGAGTCAAAATGTGAAATATTTGTCTGTAACAGGAGGCAGTTTGTTGGGGGAAGGAATGGAGAGCGGTACAGTAATGCAGCCATCTGTGAAACATGGTAAAGGTTCCATGCAAGTTTAGGGCTGCATTTCTGCAAATGGAGTTGGAGATTTGGTCAGGATCAATGGTGTCCTCAATGCTGACAAATACAGGCAGATACTTCTCCATCAGTGAGACCATCAGTGAGGCGTGTGATTGGCCTAAAATTTATTTTGCAGTAGGACAACCATCCCAAACATACAGCCAATGTCATTAAGAACTATCTTCGGTATAGAGAAGAACAAGGAGTCCTGGACGTGATGGTTTGGCCCCCACAGAGCCCTGATCTCAACATCATGGAGTCTGCCTGGGATGACATGAAGAGACAGAAGGATTTGAGGCAGCCTACGAGAAGAAGAACTGATGCTGTTTAGAAGCCAAAGGGTGGTCATATAAAAAAAATGATTTGGATATCTCTTCTGTATATCTGGGTATATATTATATACACTGGTGAGCCATAACTTTATGAGCACCCAGCTAATATTGACTGGGTCCCCCTTTTACCACCAAAACAGTCCTGACCAGTCAAGCCATGGACTCCACCAGACCTCTGAAGCTAAACTGTGGTATCTGGCACCAAGTCGTCACTAGCTGATCCTTCAAGTCCTGTAAGCTGCGCAGGGACACACATAAATTACTGCCTTGGTCCCCACATTGTCTTTGCTGTAACGTACAAATGTGTTTTATTTTGTTACTGTTTGTAGCGCTACCACCATAGGAGCCTCTGGTTTTAGTTAGGTTTTTCCCTAAACTGTGCAGGGGCCACCAATCAAACAGGCAACTGTCCATTTACTTCATTATACAGTCTAGGGGATGTCTTTTTATGATTTAGTGCATGTAGAACCTGTAACAGGAGAGGGGTTGGGGTGGTATGGTATACTCCAGAAAATGCTGACTTGTAACAGGAGGACACACTTCACCAGGTGAAACATCTTTGAACAGCCAGAAACGAGAAGGCCAGAAATGAGACCCTGTAGGAATCCCCTGTCTCAGAGAGAGCTACTACTTATACCCCAAATGTAAAACAGCACCCAATCACTAGGACCCTGAACGCAGGTCAGTACTCAAAATGTCCCAGGCAGCTACACACCCTCCAGCTTTCACCAGGCATTCTTCAATGAGTTCTCCCAACCAAAACCTTAGGTAAAACTGCTTTATTATCGCCAACGGTAACTAGGAAAAGCCCCCCCCCCCCCAGCTCTGCTATAGCTGGGACCTCAATGAACATCAGCAGATTCCAGCAACACTGCCTCCAAGGGGCAGCAGCCCCCGAGGCTGGGAAGTTCTCCAGCAGGACAAGAAGCAGGCTGTTCCTGACCCTGACTATTTATGTTCCCTCCAGCCACTTACTGGGCACACCTCCCCAGGGATTCAATATGTACTCAAGCTGTCTATTTGACTCTCCCAGGCTTCTATGTTCTGGAAGCCTCCAGAATGCAGGGGTAAGCAATCAAACCTGCAGCCTGTGAGATCTAGAACAGCCCAAAGAATTCAATAACTGTTCCAATTATTACAGAGGAGCCAAAAGTAACTAAATTTATCTACCATCCTAGCAACCTACCTAGGAGGATGTTACATGTTTATTGCCGTTGCAGTTTTATTTTCATTATTGTTGCCTCGTTGGGTGTATAGCTCAAATAAATCTTCATTCTTCAGCCTTGGTGTGTCAGAGGGTGTTGCTTTGCCAAAAGGGTTCGCTGTCCTCTGGAATCAGGGGACCCATACATCATAAACTCCTCCGGGGGGGGGGGGGGAGTGCCACATATGTATTTATGTTCTCTACATTTGATACTTTTTAGATGTTTATGTTATGCCCCGTACACACGATCGGATTTTCCGACGGAAAATGTGTGATAGGACCTTGTTGTCGGAAATTTTGACCGTGTATAGGCTCCATTACACATTTTCCATCAGATTTTCCGACACACAAAGTTTGAGAGCAGGCTATAAAATTTTCCGACAACAAAATCCGTTGTCGGAAATTCCGATCGTGTGTACACAAATTCGACGGACAAAGTGCCATGCATGCTCAGAATAAATAAAGAGATGAAAGCTATTGGCCACTGCCCCGTTTATAGTCCCGACGTACGTGTTTTACGTCACCGTGTTTAGAACGATCGGATTTTCCGACAACTTTGTGTGACCGTGTGTATGCAAGGCAAGTTTGAGCCAACATCCGTCTGAAAAAATCCTAGGATTTTGTTGTCGGAATGTCTGAACAAAGTCCGACCGTGTGTACGGGGCATATAAGTGGTACAAGACAGAAAGTCTTGAAGGCCATAGAATAGGAACTTAGAGGTTCTCCTGTGTTAGAATTTTCCCATTGCACAGTACTTTGCATTAACTGTTATCTGGTGTTCCAACCAGGATATCTGGAGGACAAATGTCACTCGTCTGGGCTTTGACATAGAAGAAGCATTTAACAGATGGCATTTGTTTGTGCGGTCGTATGAAAAAATTGCTCTGTTTTTGGGCTCATCCAAACACAGATGTGCCCTATAAGTGTCCATGTATCAGTGACTGATAAAACAGAGGTCTGCTCTGTTTACTTTCTTACAGTATGTCATGCAAATTGCAATGGGTACTTGATCCTGTCTGACCTTCCCGTAATACAAATCCTGAAGTGCTGAAGTCATGTCTCTTAATTAAAATTTCACATCACATTGTAACCATTTATACTGTTTACTTTCTGTCGCACGATCTGGTGAACTGAGATTGTAATAACATGCGTTGCAATGTTTAGCCCTAGGAGTTTATGTATCTTAGAAAAGGGTACCCTAAAAATATCCTTAAAAGATAACTGCAATTTTTAATACATTGTTCGAAGACAACCACCCCCCCCAACTTTCATGTCAAAATGTCAAATGTGTTTCCTGCTTTCTCATCCCTAAGGGACACAAGATCAGTATTTATTCTGATGTGATTGGGTTATACTCCCACCTTCAGGAAGATCAATTGGCCAGGCAAGTATAGCCCCTCCCACTCCCAGCATGCTTCCGATTTTTGCTAGTTTCCTAAGAGGATGGACATCTTTTCTCTACTGAGAAAGTTTTCCTCTTTTTATTTTACTAGAATTTTTTCTTTTCTCTCTCCATCTCTCTCTCTCTCTCTCTCTCTCTCTCTCTCTCGCTCTATATATATATTTTTGTTTTCAATTAAAGCAAATCTTTAGTCCCCCCCCCAAAAAAAACAAAATGTAACAGTCAGCAGCTACAAATACTGTAGCTGCTTACATTTATTAAAAGGGGTCCAGCACTGTCTTCAACTAGGCCAAAACTTTGCCAAATTTTTGGGGCCCAAGCGCTGCCATGCTAACTGTGGGAATCTGGCTGCAACTCCATGCAGCTTCACAGCTGGTCTAGGGGAACCATTTTAAACCAGGTTCCATGAAACCCCTGGGTTTCTCCAGAGGTTGCTGGAGGTTCATTGAGAGGAGAGCAGTGACATATTAATCTCTGGCCTACATTGACCCACAAAGTAAGGGGTTACTTCTACACTGACCACCAAAGTAAGAGGTCTCTTCTACACTGACTGCCAAAGTAAGAGGTCACTTCTTCACTGACCACCAAAGTTTAGGGTCACATCTGAACCAGCCAACCAAAGTAAGGAGTCACCTCTACATTGACTGCAAAGGTAGGGGGTCACTGCTACATTGCCTGTGAAAGTTAGGGGTTATATCTTCACTGGAGAACCCAAGGTAAGAGGTCAATTCTACATTGACTGTCAAAGTAAGGGATTGCTTCCTCATTGACTACCAATGTATGGGGTCACTTCTACACTGAAGGCCAAAGTAAGGGGTTGCTTCTTCAGTGACCACCAAAGTATAGGTCACTTCTACACTGAGCACCAAAGTAAGGGGTAACTTCTACATCAATTGCCAAAATAAAGGGTTGCTTCTTCAATGACCACCAAAGTAAGTGGTCAATTTTACACTGACTGCCATAGTAGGGAGTGATTTCTACTGTGACTGCGAAAGTAAGGGGTTGTATTTTCATTGACCACCATTCATTGACTGCCAAAGTAAGGAATTGCTTCTTGATTGACCACCAATGCAGGGGTCACTTCTACACCGACTGCCAAAGTAAGGGGTTGCTTCTTCAGTGACCATCAAAGTATAGGGTCACTTCTACACTGAACACCAAAATAAGGGGTCACTTCTACATTGATTGCAATGATTACAATGACTGCCAAAGTAAGGGATTGCTTCATAATTGACCACCAATGTAATGGATCACTTCTACACTGACTGCCAAAGTAGGGGGTCATTTCTACGTTGACTGTGAAAGTAAGGGGTTGCTTCTTCAGTGACCACCAAAGTATAGGTAACTTCTACACTGAGCATCAAAGTAAGGGGTCACTTCTACATTGACTGCCAAAGTAAGGGGTCACTTCCACATTAACTGCCAAAGTATGGGGTCACTTCTACATTGACTGCCAAAGTAAGGGGTCACTTCTACATAGTTACATACAGTAGTAGGTGAGGTTGAAAAAAGACACAAGTCCATCAAGTCCAACCTATGTGACTGCCAAAGTAAGGGGTCACTTCTACATTGACTGCCAAAGTAAGGGGTCACTTCTACATTGACTGCCAAAGTAAGGGGTCACTTCTATATTGACTGCCAAAGTAAGGGGTCACTTCTACATTGACTGCCAAAGTATGGGGTCACTTCCACATTGACTGCCAAAGTAAGGGGTCACTTCTACATTGACTGCCAAAGTATGGGGTCACTTCCACATTGACTGCCAAAGTAAGGGGTCACTTCTACATTGACTGCCAAAGTATGGGGTCACTTCTACATTGACTGCCAAAGTATGGGGTCACTTCTACATTGACTGCCAAAGTATGGGGTCACTTCTACATAGTTACATAGTAGGTGAGGTTGAAAAAAGACACACGTCCATCAAGTCCAACCTATGTGACTGGCAAAGTAAGGGGTCACTTTTACACTGACCACCAGTGTAAGGGGTTTTTTACAATTTGCATTTTCTTTCTTTTCTTCCCATTATTATTATCCGTTTTATTTCATTATTATTATTTATTTCATTATTGTTACTGGAATCTTTCTACAAACTACTGCTCACATGACTGTTCCATGATCTATAGGTCCAATCATTTTAGTGGGGGTCACCTAAGACCTGAAACTATTTAAGGTCTTCCTCCATTGTAAAAAAAGGCTGGAAAGATCTGGTCTGGGTAGTGCGGTAATATAAATATTGCCCCAGGTGTCTCAGGTGGTAAGAGCATAGAATACATTTTCCCTTTGTTTTTTGGAGCAGTCTCCATCTCAATCGGCTTCATAGGCAGTATATGAATCCCTGTGTATTTGTGTATTATTTCATTTTCCCCGTAAATATACATCATTATTGCAAGCTCGATTTGTTTCCTCGAATCTCATCTTCATTAACGCGTAGCATGTGGCGCTGAACAAGAAGTGCAACACATCTGTTGTTTTAGCAAATGAAATAATTTACTTTCAAACTTAATATTACAGGATTAAAATTACTTTGTAAGAAACACAGTCGTAAAATACAATGCAACTTTTATATAAGATGTGCTGTGGCTGTGAATGTTGGTGGAGCTTTGTTGAGAGATTTTTATGACTTATAATGTGTAATAAAAAAAATAAAAATAAAATAAAAAGCTTTACCCAGTTCAGATTGGCAGCCTACAAATGTGTTCTTTATAAGTTTTCTATGCTAAAATATACATTGACATGAATCACTTTCTGATAAGAAAAACTATAACTTGAACCGGAATATAAACATTCAAACATAAAAATAGCACCACTGCGGGGCCCGTTCCCAGAATATATTTTTTTAAAAGGCTTATTTTCCTTAAAAAAAATGTGCTTTTAACCAGAGCTGTCATCCCGACATTCATATCCACTGGATATCAAAAACAAATGGAAATTCAAAGCAATTTAACAACAAGCCTTAGGAAGTATGCCTTAAAAATATTTGATACATTTGATACCTTTAAACCATTTCATTCATCACAGGCCAATAACATTTTAAAGACTTTCACTAACAATGCCACACCATAGATTATGAGTTGCAAGTAAAAACAAGGGGCCATAATGAAGTTTCCTGGCGCCAACATGGCAGCACACATGTGGTAGTATCCCCACCTACCGTGCCTTGAAAAAGTATTCATACCCCTTGAAATTTTCCATATTTTGTCATGTTACAACCAAAAACGTAAATGTATTTTATTGGGATTTTATGTGATAGACCAAAACAAAGTGGCTCATAATTGTGAAGTGGAAGGAAAATGATAAATAGTGTTTAAATTTTTTTACAAATAAAATTCGAAAAAGTGTGGCGTGCATTTGTATTCAGCCCCCTTTACTCTGATAAGCCTAACTAAAATCTAGTGGAACCAATTGCCTTCAGAAGTCACCTAATTAGTAAATAGAGTCCACCTGTGTGTAATTTCATCTCAGTGTAAATACAGCTGTTCTGTGAAGCCCTCGTGGTTTTTTTAGAGAAACTTAGTGAACAAACAGCATCATGAAGGCCAAGGAACACACCAGACAGGTCAGGGATAAAGTTGTGGAGAAGTTTAAAGCAGGGTTAGGTTATAAAAAAAAATATCCCAAGCTTTGAACATCTCACGGAGCTCTGTTCAATCCATCATCGGAAAATGGAAAGAGTATGGGACAACTGCAAACCTACCGAGACATGGCCGTCCACCTAAACTGACTGGCCGGGCAAGGAGAACATTCATCAGAGAAGCAGCCAAGAGGTCCATGGTAACTCTGGAGGAGCTGCAGAGATCCACAGCTCAGGTGGGAGAATCTGTCCACAGGACAACTATTAGTCGTGTTCTCCACAAATCTGACCTTTATGGAAGAGTGGCAAAAAGAAAGACATTGTTGAAACAAAGCCATAAGAAGTCCCATTTGCAGTTTGTGAGAAGCCATGTGGAGGACACAGCAAACATGTGGAAGAAGGTGCTCTGGTCAGATGAGACCAAAATTTAACTTTTTGGCCTAAAAGCAAAATGCTTGAACACCTGAACACACCATCCCCACCGTGAAACATAGTGGTGGCAGCATCATGCTGTGGGGATGCTTTTCTTCAGCAGGGACAGGGAAGCTGGTCAGAGTTGATGGGAAGATGGATGGAGCCAAATACAGGGCAATCTTAGAAGAAAACCTGTTAGAGTCTGCAAGACTTGAGACTGGGGTGGAGGTTCACCTTCCAGCAGGACAACGACCCGAAACATACAGCCAGAGCTACAATGGAATGGTTTAGATCAAAGCATATTCATGTGTTAGAATGGCCCAGTCAAAGTCCAGACCTAAATCCAACTGAGAATCTATGGCAAGACTTGAAAATTGCTGTTCACAGACGCTCTCCATCCAATCTGACAGAGCTTGAGCTATTTTGCAAAGAAGAATTGGCAAAAAGTTCAACCTTTAGATGTGCAAAGCTGGTAGAGACATCCCCAAAAAGACTTGCAGCTTTAATTGCAGCAAAAGGTGGTTCTACAAAGTATTGACTCAGGGGGGCGCCATACAAATGTACACCACACTTTTCACATATTTATTTGCAAAAAAAATTGGAAAACCATTTATCATTTTCCTTCCACTTCACAATTATGTGCCACTTTGTGTTGGTCTATCACAAAAAATCCCAATAAAATACATTTATGTTTTTGGTTGTAACATGACCAAATGTGGAAAATTTCAAGGGGTATGAATACTTTTTCAAGGCACTGTACTTCCACCCACAAGACCAGTCCAAAGCTATAGTATAGTCAAGTGTTGACACTCACAAAACAGCCCATTGCTGGTGTTTGTTTGCTGTTTGCCTAAACCAACAGTGAGAATGCCTTTGACCATCCTTAGGTTAATGTGGAAGGCAAGTCAAAACCTAACTAAGGTTAAATCTATTCCCAACCCCCCATTCTAAACCAAATTTATCTACCCAGTAAAAGGAAAAACACCTATATTTTCCTACACTGAAGTCACTCTGGTCCGGCCACATGACCAGGGAGGAGAGGAGGGATAGGGAACAACAGATGTCCCACAGTAAATGACTTCATCATCGAGGCTCTGCAGGGCTCTCCGCTACACTGAAGCCGGCGCTGGAGATATCATGAAACTGGACTGGAGCTCCTTCAGAATTAGGTAGGTATAGACATCTTTTCGTTTACAAGGTAGATGCCATAGGCTTAGAATGGGGGTGGGAGTAGATTTAAGCTTAGTTAGGTTTTGATTTGCAATCCACTTAAAATACTCTCTCAATACATCCAGATCAAAGAAAGCACACTTGCAAACAACAGTCGTTTAGGTAGCCAGAACAGCTATACCTAGCTCCTTGGAAGCCAACAAGGATAGAAGGCATCATTGCACATTCGCCTTGCAGTTCCTAAAGTTATATTAGCTGGGCTGGAGCCACCATGAGTAATTGCTGCACATTTGACCGGCAGCATCTGACCATCATGGGCGCCTTATGTAGAGGTGTCTGCCAACATATCGACAGCCAAACAGGTCCACTTATGGCATCTTTGATACTACACAATGGCTCAGTAGTCCTCTCTACAGCAGATACTCTCTTGTCTCTTATAAAAAGATAGGAAGATAGGATTTAAGCTTCCCACCCTGGTAGGTAGGTATTGGCCTACCACAAGTATGCTGGCATGTTGGAGCCAGGAAAATGGAAAATCGTATCAAATACTTACCATAATTTTCCTTTCAATGCAACAATCCATGGCAGAATTCTAAACCCACCCAGATCGTTACTAGTATTTTACAAGAAATGGGATGTTGTGTGGGTGTCAACACTTTATAGCTTTGCGCTGGTCCTGTGTGGCGGACTTAGGTGGGAGATACTACTACATATGTTCTGCCAGGAATGGGCACGGGGAAAGGAAAATTACAGTAAGTATTTGATACAGCTTTTCTGTTACTCGGAGTGAGAAAAAGGACGTGATAATGGATGATGGAGAACTCTAAATCTCATTTTTTTTCAGGTCACATGTGTTGCAGCTTTGTTTGATCCAGATTTTTGTTGAAGGGATAGTCAACCTCTTGCAAAAAATTTATAAATGCAACCATATTGGTTAAAAAAATCCAAGGTTGCCCACCTACATGTTTTTCGTGGTTGCTCATACCCAGAACATTTTACCATAATGTCTGTGACCTATTGCTTATAGAGTATGGATGGGTTTTTAGGATTCTTTGCATCCTCTTTCACTTCCTATGGAAACCAAGTGAGGTACTTTTACATTTTACACCAAATGGGATTCCAAAGGATTGATTTGCTCTTGTGACGGCCACAAAAGAAGCCAGCAGCTAGGGGTAGCTCCCTGATTCCCTGTACTTGTCAGTGGATGAAACAAGGGTACATTGGGTCATAGGTCTCGCCTTTACCTACAATTGGCTTTGACCATCATCTACTTGACCTTTTACATACTCATATAGCCTTATTGCTACATGCTGTCACATAGTGTCCTCTCTGGCCAGTCCAGCCCCCTACCCCTCCCGACTACCAGGTCCTGTCCTACCCCCTCCTTCCTTCCACCAACATAGCCTTCTCCCCCTTGACTCCCTTAAACTAAAGCTATGCTCTCCTCTTTACTTTGTCTTACTTTATTGGTTGAGTTGTGCATTTATCAGTACCATCCTTGTCACCTACCCGGTGTTATTTCAAATTCAAACGACTGATTTTTACTACGTGGCTTATTTGTTATCTTCAACTATACAATCTTTTTACTCTTGTAAGATCTGTAATAAACAAGTTAAACACAAGAATTTTTAATTTTTTTTGCAATGGAGCCTCTTAGACATTGCAACCATGATCAATGGATTGCGAGTGCAATGCCAGGGTTCTGCAGGCTATTCCTCCTTGAGCAGGTCTGTATTGAGGTATGGGGCTGGAGAAGGTGTCAATGGACTACAATTGCAATGAGGTCACCGCATTTGTGTTCCATTGAGATCTATGCTTCACTCTTCTGCGGTTGTCATCTCTGTGAATGGATGATGCAGCTGTGTGGGCGGGGCCATGCATTTTCCAATTTTGGGTGTAAATACCTACCCTAATAAATAGATTTAATTTGTGTTGCTCAAAGCCCAAATCTACTTTTTTAGCGCTATAAAGAAGAAGTATCACCAAATCTTTAAAAATCTTAATTAAATCTCCTATGGTACCAAGTGCATGTAGCACTTGGTCTGGTTTTGATTGGTTCTGAGCTTGCTGAGCAACGTGGTCAGACAGCGACCTAAATTCTTATCTAAATTTGAAGGCATAAATCAGGGATATGCAATTAGCGGACCTCCAGCTGTTGCAGAATTACAATTCCCATGAGCCATAGCAAGACTCTGACAGCCACAAGCATGACACCCAGAGGCAGAGGCATGATGGGACTTGTAGTTTTGGAACAGCTGGAGGTCCGCTAATTGCATATCCCTGGCATAAATTGATAGTATGCCAGCTTATCAGTCTTTAGATGTGGTGGCAGCATTACAAGCAGTGGTGGCTGCTGCTGGAGGATTTGGGGGGGGGGGGGGGTGCAGGCGGGTCCCTCCAGGTCCGCACTCACCCTACGGCAGAGCCCTCCAGCTGTCACGGCTCCCCTGGTGCTCGGTGCTGTGGCTTCTGTCTTAGTCCGGTCTTCTTCCCGGGGTTTGGGTCATCCTGTTCTGATTGTCCGGGAAGCCAGAAACCAATGCCGATTTGCTGGTATCGCAGGGTGGGAGGGTTCTGGGCACAGTGCTCTGCGCCCCCAGGCCAGTAGGAAACTGGCCAATTGGGGCCTTGGGATGTGGTCGTGTGCTTGTGAGGGGGTAATGGACCTGGTAGAGACCTGTTGGTCCAGTGTCCCGCACACTGCACATTTACAGTGTACTGGTGCAGAAAGTAGAGCTGATGTCATCATGTCATCAAAACTCTTTGCGTCAGTGAAGATCACCCAGCCTGGAGAAGAGTGGGGTGGGGGGTCCCTGTGGCTCATGTGATCCATCTGTAAACTTCAGAAAAGGTAAGTATTAAAACACATAAGGCATAATATACCGCCATAGGAGGCCATGGGGATGGGGGGTCAATGTAAGGCCTTGATGACTGGAGATGAGCTTTGATAGAGAAATATATTATCTAATCTGGACATCCCACAAATTGATGAAAAAATCCTGGTAGAGGTTTTTCACTTCTGTCCTATGAAAAAAATATACTTTCACCCTAAACCAGATACTAAAATTCTGGACAGTACTAGATACTAAACCTCCATCCTAAGCTAATGCCTACAATTTTGGACAGTACTGTATACTACTGTACGCTAACATCCTAAACCATGCCGATTCCTGAAATTCTGCATAGTACTGTATACTACACTCTCATTCTAAGCAGTACTGTCCAGATTTTTAAGAATTGTAATTTTAGGAATTGGAATGATGTAGGATGGAGGTTTAGTATACAGTACTACCAAGAAATGTGGTACGTGGTTTAGGGTAGGAGTGTAGTACAAACACAGTACTGTCCAAAACTTTAGGGACTGGCAATGTTGGACAGTACTGTGTACTACACCCTCATCCTGTACCATGCTAAATTCAAAAATTTTGGACAGTTCCCTGTACTAACCCCCCCCCACATCCTAAATCTTACTTAGGCCGGCCATACACAGTTCGAATCTCGGCTGATTCTGCAGGAATAGCTGAGATTTGAACCATTAATGGGCAGGCTGAAAGTACCAAATTGATCGATCAACTTGGGTACAAGCAGCTTGCCGGGTTTGCTATCTTTACTCGTGGTTGCAGGAAAGAAATTCACACCAACTATGGCTGGCCTTACTCCTAAAACTCTGGACAGTACTGTGTACTAAACCCCCCATTCCAAACTAGGCCAATTCCTACAAAACCCCTGTCCTAAACCATGCCGAGTCCTTCAATTTTTTGACAGTGCTGTGTACTATACGCCCATCCTAAACCAAGCCAATTCTCAAAGTTAAAGATGATACTGTATACTACACACCTACCCTAAACAATGATGAGTACTAAAATTCTGGACAGTACTGGGTACTAGAGTTGCCACCTCATCCCTTTAAACCCGAACACCTTTGAATTACACAGGTTCTGAGGTTAATTAAATGCAGATAAGGCACCAAGTGAGTTTAATTACCACCTTAATCAGCCACAGAACCTGTGTAATTATTATGTGTTCGGGTTTAAAGGGATGAGGTGGCAACCCTAATGTGTACTAAACCTCCACTCAAAACCATGCCAATGCTAAACTGTATACTACATTCACATCCTAAACCATGCCAATCCCCAACATTCTGGGCAGTACACACCCTGTAATACACCACCATCGTAAACCTTCTAAAATCCTGGACAGTGCTGTGTACTAAACCCACCCCAAAACCATGCACATTCCTAAAATTCTGGACGGCATTGTATACTGTACTACAATCCCACCCTAAACCATGCCAGTTCCCAAAGATCTGGGCAGTAGACACTCCTCAATACACCCCCGACCTAAAACTTGCTGATGCCCAAAATTCTGGCCAGTGCTGTGTACTAAACCATCATCCTAAACCATGCCAATTCCCAAAATTCTGGCCAGTACTGCGGAATCTGGGAGCGTTTAAAGTGAGATTATTCATGGCCATGCAAAGCCTACAGAGGACCTCTAAATCACACTTCAGCTGTTCCATTCATGACCCCATAAGCAATAATTCAAGGACAATGCACTGATCTTGGAGATACAGCGTCGGGGGCTTGGAGGGGAATATGTACAGCCTGCTCTTGTTTTGGATTTTACTAAATTTTCCTCTGTGGAACATTTTTCTTTCTTTTCTGGTTATGCATGTACAATAGACCCAATGGGCCCATTTTTCAAGCTACAGCCCCTCTCCTATTACCAGTCGTTAGCTAGCTACATGGTGTTTGTGGTTACAAAAAAAAAAGAGAAATAGTTCCTGGCTCTCTGACTTGATATCATGCATCATTTAAGTTATTTCGGAATACATCTGCCCAGTCACGATTCAGCAATTTTCTGTAGAATTTTTTTTTTTTTTTTTTTTTACCAGTGTCAAACTTAGGTCTTAATGCATTAGCCTCAGGGAATGATAAACCATGGCTTTCAACAACTGTGTTAAACATATAATCAGTTTTTTTCTTCTTTTTTTTTTTTTGTATTTCTTTTTGTCGTTTTTGGTTTCCCAATGTCTCATCTTGCAAAGATCCCACTCTTCACCCTGTCTCTTGTATCACTCACAATGACTACTACCCTAGTGTTCTTCTTTACGGTAAGCGGAGTATGCTATGTTACTGCTATTGCTAAGATATAAAGTCCATTTGGTAAGGCTGGGTGAGGGCTTCTTCTTCTTCTCATAAGTTCTCTAGATGTTCCTCTTAGCGGAAAGACCCTAAGTGTGACCCCGCACTGTGAGAAATGGTTTCGGAGCAGGGGTAGGTGAACATGAAGTTGACGGCGTACTTCATGTCTTTGCTTTTCTTGTCCCACTTGTAGATGGCGGTCAGCAGAAGCTTATTGTCCACCTTCCGGCCCATGATAAGGAAGCTGCCGCTTAGATTGTCCAGCTGGGGACACGGGCACCCCGCCGCGTTCTTAATGTACAAGACCAGCTTGCGGAACTCTTTCCTCTTGAGCTTTCCCGCTTTTAAGACTTTCTTTTTCTTCTGAGCCGCGATGAGCTTTCGGTCTCCGTTCTCAATCTTCACCTCTTTGATTCGCATCCGTAGAACTGGAAAGAATTCAAGAAAATAAATGGTCAGTCTGGACAATGGAAAAAAAAAGTTAGATGCCTACGTCACTGTGTGTTGGAGTTGCTGTCTATTTTCCTTATCAAGAAAGTAATTCATTCTGCTTCAAGACAAAAAAAAAAAAGAAACAAAGTGCTTTGTAAGCGATGCTTAACGTGCCAGAACATTACATAATGGAGAGAACGAGGCTCCCCTCCCCCTCCAGAAATGTACTTTAATCATTCCTGTGCATTGCCCTATTGGCAAATTATGTTCCTTAGAAGAACAGAGAAGCAGTGTGTGTGTGTGTGTGTGTGTGTGTGTGTGTATGTGTGTGTGTGTGTGTATGTGTGTGTGTGTGTGTATGTGTGTGTATGTGTGTGTGTGTGTGTGTGTGTGTATGTGTGTGTGTATGTATGTGTGTGTATCTGTGTGTGTGTATCTGTGTGTGTGTATGTGTGTGTGTGTGTATGTGTGTGTGTGTGTGTGTGTGTATGTGTGTGTATGTGTGTGTGTGTGTATGTGTGTGTGTATGTGTGTGTGTATGTGTGTGTATGTGTGTGTGTGTGTGTCTGTGTGTATGTGTGTGTGTGTGTATGTGTCTGTGTGTATGTGTGTGTATATGTGTGTGTGTGTGTATGTGTGTGTGTGTATGTGTGTGTATATGTGTGTGTGTGTGTGTGTATGTATGTGTGTGTATGTGTGTGTATATGTGTGTGTGTGTGTGTGTGTGTGTATGTGTGTGTGTGTGTGTGTATATGTGTGTGTGTGTGTGTGTGTGTATGTATGTGTGTGTATGTGTGTGTATATGTGTGTGTGTGTGTGTGTGTGTGTATGTATGTGTGTGTATGTGTGTGTATATGTGTGTGTGTGTGTATGTATGTGTGTGTATGTGTGTGTATGTGTGTGTATATGTGTATGTGTGTATGTGTGTATGTGTGTGTGTGTGTGTGTGTGTGTGTGTGTGTTTTATTTTTTTTATTTAAAATAGTTTAACTATTTCAATACCGGCCACATTTACCCCCTTCCTGCCCAGGCCAATTTTCTGTTTTCAGCTCTGTTGTTTTTATTTTTTTTTTCGCTATAAAGAAAAAAAGTCCGACAATTTTGAAAAAAAAAAAAAAAAAACAATCTTTTTTTGCTTTCTGCTATAAAACATATCCAATAAAAAAATGTAAAAAAAAATCAAATGTATTCATCAATTTAGGCCAATATGTATTCTGCTACATGTTTTTGGTAAAAAAAAAAAATCCCAATATGCGTATATTGATTGGTTTGCGCAAATATATTTTTATGGATTTTTTTTTTTTTTTACTAGTAATGGCGGTGATCAGCGATTCTTAGTGGAACTGGGCACTTTTACACCCTTCCCTGCCCAGGCCAATTTTCAGTTTTCAGCTCTATCGCACTTTGAATGACAATTGCACGGTCATGCAACACTGTACCCAAATCAAACGCTCATAATTTTGTTCACACAAATAGATCTTTCTTTTGGTGGTATTTGATCACCTCTGCGGTTTTTATTTTTTTGCGCTATAAACAAAAAAAGACCGATAATTTTGAAAAAAAAAAAAACAATATTTTTTACTTTCTGCTATAAAACATATCCAATTAAAAAAAAATGTAAAAAATCAAATGTATTCATCAATTTAGGCCAATATATGTATATTCTGCTACATGTTTTTGGTAAAAAAAAAAACAAAAACAATATGCATATTGATTGGTTTGCGCAAATATATATATATTTTTACTAGTAATGGCGGCGATCTGCGATTTTTAGTGGAACTGCAGCATTGTGGCGGACAAATCTGACACTAAGTGACACTTTTTGGGGACCAGTGACGCCACTTTACACCACTTTATGTCACGCGGTATTTGCGCAGTGGTTCTTTAAATGGAATTTTTGGGAAAAAATACACTTTTTCTGAATTATAATGCAAAAAAAAAAAAAAAAAACAAAGTACATAATCCAATTTTTGTGTAAATTATAAAAGATGGGTTGGATGGAAGAGCCCAAGCAAGCAGTAGAAGGCGGCAGGAGAGGGGTGCCCCACTCCCATTGCTTGTAGTAGCAATCGAGCGGCTATTTAGTCCCTCCGACTGCTATTACAAGAAAGCCCACGGTACTGGGATGATCAGCCCGGTACAACCACTTGAAGTCAGATGACGTACTAGGTATGTGATTTGGCGGCCAGTGGATAATTAACAATATATTGTAACTACACCCCCCTATCGTTTTCAGCCAAGGAAGCTGCAATCTTGGCCTCTGTTTAATCTACAGCTGCCATGATGCTGTACATGTGATCAGTTATGACACCAGCCATTGGATGGTTTGACAGTTTGGTTGAGAGCACAACCAATGGGAGTGTTACATTTCCGGCACATGCCGGAAATGAAACTGTTTTATGGATGGGTTTACTTCCGCTTTAATAGTCTAAACTTACTAAAGTCTTGCAGAACCCCTGCTAATGTCAATTCATTGTGGGTCAATTGTAAAAATGCCCCTAAAGCTGGGTACACACACTAGAAGTTTTTTTTTTATCATTCAACCCAACGGGCTGAATGAAAAAAAAAAAACCTGAGAGATCGCCGTATTAACACAAAAGAAGTTAGTGCAACGATCTCTCCTGCTGTCGGGGCCGGATCTAGCCTGTCTGATGTGGGAGTGCAGTAAAAAATGTCGGGGGGGGGGCTGAGGATACGAGGTCAGCAGTGCAGTGTGTAAGAGTCAGTAGGGCAGTGTACAAGGAGCAGCAGGGCAGAGGATAGGGTTGGCAGTTTGTAGGGCAGTGTACAGTGGGTTATCAGGGCAGTGTACAGGGGTCAGCAGGGCAGCAGAAAGACAGGGGGGTCAGCAGGGCAGCAGACAGTGGGTCAGCAGGGCAGCAGACGGGGGGCAGCAGGGCAACAGAAAGGGATCAGCAGGGCAGCAGACAGGGGGGTCAGCAGGGCAGCAGACAGGGGGGTCAGCAGGGCAGCAGACAAGGGGTCAGCAGGGCAGCAGACAAGGGGTCAGCAGGGCAGCAGAAAGGGATCAGCAGGGCAGCAGACAGGGGGGGCAGCAGGGCAGCAGACAGGGGGGTCAGCAAGGCAGCTGACAGGAGGTCAACAGGGCAGCAGAAAGGGATTGGCAGGGCAGCAGACAGGGGGGTCAGCAAGGGAGCAGACAGGGGGTCAGCAGGGCAGCAGACATGAGGTCGGCTGGGCAGCAGAAAGGGATCAGCTGATGGGCGCTGATGAGGTGGTACTGATGGGTGGTACTGATAGGTGGCACTGATGGGCACTAATAGGTGGCATGGATGGGCAATGATAAGCGGCACTGATGGGCACTGGTAAGCTACACTGATGAGGAGGCACTGATGGGTACTGATGATGGGCACTGGTAGTCGGCACTGATGGGCACTAGTAGGTGGCACTGATGGGCACTGGTAGTCGGCACTGATGGGCACTAGTAGGTGGCACTGATGGGCACTGATAGGCAGCACTGATAGATGACACTGATGAGGTGGCACTGATGGGCACTGATTGGCAGCACTGGTGGGCACAGTTGGGGCTGCACTGATAATCAGGACACTGACATCTGTGCCCTGATTATCAGTGTAGATGTCTCTTATACAGAATCCAGTTATCGGCTCTCCTCTCCCTTCCTCATGCTGTCAGCGTGAGAAAGGAATGCCCATAATTAGCTTCTCTTTACATTGTGATCAGCTGCAATTGGACACAGCTAATCACATGGTAAAGAGGCGCTTGACGCACGGCGGCCACGATCATGGGGGGAGAGCAGATGACGCCCTCCCAGAACTGGCCGGCCGTGCTGTAGCTGTCATTTGGCTACAGCGCGGTTGAAAATCGGTTAAAGTATCCAATAGTTACATACAGTAGTTAGTCTGAGCTTTACAACAGCTTTAATCCTTAATGTAAAGCCCGTGTCAATTGCTCCTCCATTTTCACAGTGACAGGGCATCGCACTGCCACAACACTTGAATAGAATTTTTTTTTTTTTAAACCAGACTTTAATGTAATTTTAAGTCCTTTGGCTCCCCCCCCCCCCCCGAATAACATTTCCATGTAAGCGGTGGGCAGGGTGCCTTAGGCCTATTTATGTTGTTGGGTCCATACTTCATAAAGTCATGCTTTGATTGCCTGCGTATTGAACAAGCTGATTGGGTAGTGATGACAGGTCGGTACACTTGTACCATTGTGAGCTGCCAGTTTGAAGAAGTGCAGCTGGGCACACAGGAATGACAGCTCAGCTCCAGAACCTTTTCGCCAGGCCTATTCCTTTCAGTTCAGCCGATCTTCATCCATCTTGGTGGCCACGGAGGAGAAATGAATGTGTGGTCTGTGATCGGTGCGCTGAGTTCTTCCCTCCTATGCCTCCCAGCAGAGGTGTCAGCCAACGT